>NC_092112.1:8968209-9006440 GCF_045679555.1 Salvelinus alpinus | reverse complement strand
GGGGGATGATTAGAGGAGGAGAGGAGAGGGGGTGAATAGAGGAGGAGAGGAGAGTGTGGTGATTAGAGGAGGAGAGGGGGATGATTAGAGGAGGAGAGGAGAGGGGGATGATTAGAGGAGGAGAGGAGAGGGGGTGATTAGAGGAGGAGAGGAGAGGGGGATGATTAGAGGAGGAGAGGAGAGGGGGTGATTAGAGGAGGAGAGGAGAGGGGGTGATTAGAGGAGGAGAGGAGAGGAGAGAGGGGGTGATTAGAGGAGGAGAGGAGAGGGGGTGATTAGAGGAGGAGAGGAGAGGGGGTGATTAGAGGAGGAGAGGAGAGGAGAGAGGGGGTGATTAGAGGAGGAGAGGAGAGGGGGTGATTAGAGGAGGAGAGGAGAGGGGGATGATTAGAGGAGGAGAGGAGAGGGGGTGATTAGAGGAGGAGAGGAGAGGAGAGAGGGGGTGATTAGAGGAGGAGAGGAGAGAGGGGGTGATTAGAGGAGGAGAGGAGAGGAGAGAGGGGGTGATTAGAGGAGGAGAGGAGAGGAGAGAGGGGGTGATTAGAGGAGGAGAGGAGAGGAGAGAGGGGGTGATTAGAGGAGGAGAGGAGAGAGGGGGTGATTAGAGGAGGAGAGGAGAGGGGGTGATTAGAGGAGGAGAGGAGAGGGGGTGATTAGAGGAGGAGAGGAGAGGAGAGAGGGGGTGATTAGAGGAGGAGAGGAGAGGGGGTGATTAGAGGAGGAGAGGAGAGGGGGATGATTAGAGGAGGAGAGGAGAGGGGGTGATTAGAGGAGGAGAGGAGAGGAGAGAGGGGGTGATTAGAGGAGGAGAGGAGAAGGGGTGAAGGGGTGATTAGAGGAGGAGAGGGTCTGCTGTAGCTGATAAGATGGATCAGCATGTAACAAAGCACAAGATTCGCTGCCACATTCCCCCCCTTGTCCTCTTCCCAAGCCCCCAACAACCCCCCAGCCCTCCTGTGCTTCAGCCCCACTCCCAGGGATTGTAGGCCATATGATGTTCTTCCCAAGACCCCAACAACCCCCCCAGCCCTCCTGTGCTTCAGCCCCACTCCCAGGGATTGTAGGCCATATGATGTTCTTCCCAAGACCCCAACAACCCCCCCAGCCCTCCTGTGCTTCAGCCCCACTCCCAGGGATTGTAGGCCATATGATGTTCACAATCTGATGCTCACTGACAGGAGATCCAGTCTGAATAACACTACACTGCACCTGAGGAGGAATAGCTGCCATACACCTTATAGACATGTATCTATCTCACATCACCATGACCACACATCACCATGACTACACATCACCATGACTACACATCACCATGACCACACATCACCATGACCACACATCACCATGACCACACATCACCATGACCACACATCACCATGACCACACATCACCATGACTACACATCACCATGACCTCACATCACCATGACCTCACATCACCATGACCTCACATCACCATGACCTCACATCACCATGACTACACATCACCATGACTACACATCACCATGACCTCACATCACCATGACTACACATCACCATGACTACACATCACCATGACCTCACATCACCATGACTACACATCACCATGACTACACATCACCATGACCACACATCACCATGACCTCACATCACCATGACCTCACATCACCATGACCTCACATCACCATGACTACACATCACCATGACTACACATCACCATGACTACACATCACCATGACTACACATCACCATGACTACACATCACCATGGCCACACATCACCATGACCTCACATCACCATGACCTCACATCACCATGACTACACATCACCATGACCACACATCACCATGACCACACATCACCATGACCTCACCATGACCTCACATCACCATGACTACACATCACCATGACCTCACATCACCATGACCTCACATCACCATGACCTCACATCACCATGACTACACATCACCATGACTACACATCACCATGACCTCACATCACCATGACTACACATCACCATGACTACACATCACCATGACCTCACATCACCATGACTACACATCACCATGACTACACATCACCATGACCTCACATCACCATGACCTCACATCACCATGACCTCACATCACCATGACTACACATCACCATGACTACACATCACCATGACCTCACATCACCATGACTACACATCACCATGACTACACATCACCATGACCTCACATCACCATGACTACACATCACCATGACTACACATCACCATGACCACACATCACCATGACCTCACATCACCATGACCTCACATCACCATGACCTCACATCACCATGACCTCACATCACATGACCTCACATCACCATGACTACACATCACCATGACTACACATCACCATGACTACACATCACCATGACTACACATCACCATGACTACACATCACCATGACCACACATCACCATGACCTCACATCACCATGACCTCACATCACCATGACTACACATCACCATGACCACACATCACCATGACACACATCACCATGACCTCACCAAGACCTCACATCACCTTGACTACACATCACCATGACCTCACATCACCATGACCACACATCACCATGACCTCACATCACCATGACCTCACATCACCATGACTACACATCACCATGACTACACATCACCATGACTACACATCACCATGAACCATGACTACACATCACCATGACTACACATCACCATGACCATCATAGATTAACTAGACAATGAGCCAAAGGGGTATAGCCATCATACATTAACAAAAACATTGAAACCAAAACACTAACAAAACATTGAGTGGCACCCCCTTTTAGCAGCACCCCGTCAGAACAGCCTCAGTTCGTCGGGGCATGGACACTACAAGGTGTGGAAAGTATTCCACAGGGATGCTGGTCCATGTCGACTCCAATGCTTCCCACAGTTATCAAGTTGGCTGGTAGTGGATCTCTACTCCAAATAGCTCATTCCATCTCATACCACAGATGTCCAATTGGATTGAGATCTGGTGACTGGGCAGGCCACTGCAGTAAGCTGAATTCACTGTCATGTTCGTGGAACCATTCCCGCACAATCCTAGCATTGTGGCATGGGGCATTATTCGCAGATTGGGGCCCAACGTGTGTCATGAAAACAAACCTCACACCATCACACCACCAGCCTGCAATGTTGACATGCGGCATGATGGATGCATGTACTCGTGGTTTTCTCCATATCCTCGTCCTCCCGTCAGCGTGACACAGCAGGAAGCGGGAATCATCAGACCAATGTTATTCAAATTCTCCACTGTCCGGTGTTTTTCAGTCCTTTGTCCACTGCAACGGCAGTTTCTTGTTTTCTGCTGAAAGAAGTGGAACTCTGTAAGGTCGCCGGCTGCCACACCCCATTCGTGTCAACGTACAACGAGTTGTCCGTTTTTTTTTAATGGGTCTTTGTGCACCAATGTTGTATTGGACTGTCAGTTGACTAACTTCTTGAGACAGGAAACTGTTGAGCGTGAAAATCCCCAGCAGTGATGCAGTTCTTGAAACACTCAAACCGGAGCATCTACTACCGTACCCCGTTCAAAAGGCACTTAAACGTTTTATCTTGCCCATTCACCTTCTGAATGGCACACATACACAATCCATGTCTCAATTGTCTCAAGGCTTAAAAATCCTTCTTTAACCTGACTCCTCCCCTTCATCTACACAGATTGAAGTGGATTTAACAATAAGGGATGATACCTTTCACAAGGATTCAACCGGTTAGTCTATGGCATTTATTCATTATTTAATTTCAACTTCAATATGCTGTGGTAGGTAGCTAAAATAATAACAACTTGGTCAACCTCCAAATATTTATGGACCTGCCTGTATACGGAGCGGTTCACTAGACAGTCATTATGATGTCATTATTTACCTGTATACGGAGCGGTTCACTAGGCAGTCATTATGATGTCATTATTTACCTGTATACGGAGCGGTTCACTAGACAGTCATTATGATGTCATTATTTACCTGTATACGGAGCGGTTCTCTAGACAGTCATTATGATGTCATTATTTACCTGTATACGGAGCGGTTCACTAGGCAGTCATTATGATGTCATTATTTACCTGTATACGGAGCGGTTCTCTAGACAGTCATTATGATGTCATTATTTACCTGTATACGGAGCGGTTCACTAGGCAGTCATTATGATGTCATTATTTACCTGTATACGGAGCGGTTCACTAGGCAGTCATTATGATGTCATTATTTACCTGTATACGGAGCGGTTCACTAGGCAGTCATTATGATGTCATTATTTACCTGTATACAGAGCGGTTCACTAGGCAGTCATTATGATGTCATTATTTACCTGTATACGGAGCGGTTCACTAGGCAGTCATTATGATGTCATTATTTACCTGTATACGGAGCGGTTCCCTAGACAGTCATTATGATGTCATTATTTACCTGTATACGGAGCGGTTCACTAGACAGTCATTATGATGTCATTATTTTTGGGGGATAAACTTTTTTCATCTGCCTTAAGTTTTATGATTGCTCTTTTGAATTTGTTGTAAATAGTCTTCTTGACAGAGGTTGACAGAGGTTCAAGACTGATGTTGTATTGTTTGGCTTACCTAGCTAGCAGATAGCTAGCTAACGTTGTGGACTGAATGGACATTGGATTTGAACATCACAACACCGACTTGATGAGAAGGTGGAAGTGGAGAACTGCAATACGGAAATGGCTTGTTCTTGTGAAGACACTCCTAACTGTTAATTATGTGTGGTGAGCTTTCAGCGCTCTGTGGCAGCAGAAGCATCTCCTGTGTGGAGAGGAGTAGCTAACTAGCTAGTTGGCTAACCAGCGAGCTAAAAAGCCCGGCGCACGGGTGTTGGGGACAGGACAGCGAGTAGCGCTGCGGAGGCTACGGACCCGACTGTCTCACTGACCGGCTCCCTCTGTCACGATCGTCTTGATAAGAGAGAGAGGACCAAGGCGCAGCGCGTGAAAAATACATCTCCTTTTATTAAAGAGACAAAAATGAACAAAACAAAACAACAAACTGACGAACGTGAAGCTATCTTAACATATAACCACCCAAAACACAAACATTCCCCATGTCACACCCTGACCTAACTAAAATAGTAAAGAAAACAAAGAATACTAAGGCCAGGGCGTGACACCCTCCTCCATGACTATCCATGCCTGAAGTTCCTCCGCTCTCAATGTCATCATAACGGCTTCGATTCATCATCCTTGCAGTCCCTGACTTCCTTATCGTGTTACAATGTTATTGTTTTGTATTTGTTGTAGTTTGCGATGTGCTTTTGCATACGCAATTCATCTTTCAGCTGCCATGTATACAACATAAAACGACACAATATGGAGACGTTCTCTATGAGGTCAGTACGATGTCATATTGTTTACCTATATATGGACACATTCTCTATGAGGTCATTATGATGTCATATTGTTTACCTGTATATGGAGACGTTCTCTATGAGGTCAGTACGATGTCATATAGTTTACCTATATATGGACACATTCTCTATGAGGTCATTATGATGTCATATTGTTTACCTGTATATGGACACATTCTATATGAGGTCTTTATGATGTCATATTGTTTACCTGTATATGGACACATTCTATATGAGGTCTTTATGATGTCATACTGTTTACCTGTATATGGACACATTCTCTATGAGGTCATTATGATGTCATATTGTTTACCTGTATATGGACACATTCTCTATGAGGTCATTATGATGTCATATTGTTTACCTGTATATGGACACATTCTCTATGAGGTCATTATGATGTCATATTGTTTACCTGTATATGGACACATTCTCTATGAGGTCATTATGATGTCATATTGTTTACCTGTATATGGACACATTCTCTATGAGGTCCTGTGTCTCTGTGTCTGTGATGATGATTCCTTTAGGAGAGATGGTCAAGGTCACCTTACGGAACTTCTTAGCACTTGCCCGGGCCTAGGGATAGGAAACACACAACAATTTTAAAATAGATTTATAAGCTGATAGATATGTCAACAATGGAATCCTATTCCTTATGTACATTCTCAATTCAATTCAAGAGGCTTTATTGGCATGGGAAACATATGTTAACATTGCCAAAGCAAGTGAGGTAGATAATATACAAAAGTGAAATAAACAATAAAAATGAACAGTAAACATTACACTCACAGAAGTTCCAAAAGAATAAAGACATTACAAATGTCAAATTATGTCTATATACAGTGTTGTAACGATGTACAAATTATTAAAGTAAATATGGGATGTATTTACAATGGTGTTTGTTCTTCACTGGTTGCCCTTTTCTTGTGGCAAAAGGTCACAAATCTTGCTGCTGTGATGGCACACTGTGGTATTTCACCCAGTAGATATGGGAGTTTATCAAAATCGGGTTTGTTTTCAAATTCTTTGTGGATCTGTGTAATCTGAGGGAAATATGTGTCTCTAATATGGTCATACATTGGGCAGGAGGTTAGGAAATGCAGCTCAGTTTCCACCTCATTTTGTGAGCAGTGTGCACATAGCCTGTCTTCTCTTGAAAGCCAGGTCTGCCTACGGCGGCCTTTCTATATATACAGTTGAAGTCGGAAGTTTACATGCACTTAGGTTGGAGTCATTAAACTCGTTTTTCAACCACTCCACAAATATCTTGTTAACAAACTATAGTTTTGGCTTAGTACATCTACCTAGTGGACATCCGGTGTCTCCTTGACCTGTAGCCATCCCCGTAGTTCCCTCTCCCTCTGTGTGTGATTGTGTGGTTGGAGACAGGTGTGCTGGAGTCAGAGCAGTTCACCACCAGCTGCAACCCGTTCCATAATCAAGACCTCTACAACTACTCACCTGCCACTTCCACTCTGCCGGATCGTAATCTCCGTTCAGTCAGTCATGCTTCTAGCTATTTGTTGTTATTTAAGATTCCTGAGGTGCCTGTTTCCTTGCCTGACGCTGTTTCTCCCCTCAATGCAGTTTTATCGCTCTGACTCTGGTTCCTGTTTCCTGTTTCCTGTTCCACATCTCACCACCCTGCTACCCTGTTCTGGATTCAACTCATCATCACTCCCTTGGATTCCCCTCCGGACCTGTTTCCTCTGTCCCAACCCAGCTCACTCCAACCTCAGCCTCCACATCTGGTTTCCTACAACTCATCCGATCTTCCCTGGATCTGCACTTCATCTCTCCTTGTGTTACAATAAATATCTTGGTTCATTCATCCCTGATTTCTGGTCAGAGTCTGCTCTTGCTCTCTGAGCTGCTCCGTCTAACAATACTTTGACACAAGTCATTTTTCCAACAATTGTTCACAGACAGATTATTTCACTTATAATTCACTGTATAACAATTACAGTGGGTTAGAAGTTTACATACACTAAGTTGACTATGCCTTTAAACAGCTTGGAAAATTCCAGAAAATTATGTCATGGCTTTAGAAGCTTCTGATAGGCTAATTTACATCATTTGAGTCAATTGTACCCGTGGATGTATTTCAAGGCCTACCTTCAAACTCAGTGTCTCTTTGCTTGACATGGGAAAATCAAAAGAAATCAGCCAAGACCTTGTCTTTTTGTAAATTGTAGACCTCCACAAGTTTGATTCATCCTTGGGAGCAATTTCAAAAATGCCTGAAGGTACCATGTTCATCTGTACAAACAATAATACGCAAGTATAAACACCATGGGACCACGCAGCCGTCATACCACTCAGGAAGGAGACGCGTTCTGTCTCCTAGAGATGAACGTACTTTGGTGCGAAAAGTGCAAATCAATCCCAGAACAACAGCAAAGGACCTTGTGAAGATGCTGGTGGAAACAGGTACAAAAGTATCTATATCCACAGTAAAACGAGACCTATATCGACTTAACCTGAAAGACCGCTCAGCAAGGAAGAAGCCACTGCTCCAAAACCGCCATAAAAAAGCCAGACTACGGTTTGCAACTGCACATGGGGACAAAGATTGTACTTTTTGGAGAAATGTCCTCAGGTCTGATGAAACAAAAATAGAACTGTTTGGCCATAATGACCATCATTATGTTTGGAGGAAAAAGGGGGAGGCTTGTAAGCCAAAGAACACCATCCCAACCGTGAAGCACGGGGGTGGCAGCATCATGTTGTGGGTGTGCTTTGCTGCAGGAGGGACTGGTGCACTTCACAAAATAGATGAAATCATGAGGATGGAAAATTATGTGGATATATTGAAGCAACATCTCAAGACATCAGTCAGGAAGTTAAAGCTTGGTCGCAAATGGGTCTTTCAAATGGACAATGACCCCAAGCATACTTCCAAAGTTGTGGCAAAATGGCTTAAGGACAACAAAGTCAAGGTATTGGAGTGGTCATCACAAAGCCCTGACCTCAATCCTATAGAACATTTGTGGGCAGAACTGAAAAAGTGTGTGCGAGTAAGGAGGCCTACAAACCTGACTCAGTTAAACCAGCTCTGTCAGGAGGAATGGGCCAAAAGTCACCCAACTTATTGTGGGAGCTTGTGGAAGGCTACCTGGAAAGTTTGACCCAAGTTAAACAATGTAAAGGCAATGCTACCAAATACTAATTGAGTGTAAGTAAACTTTTGACCCACTGGGAATGTGATGAAATAAATAAAAGCTGAAATAAATCATTCTCTCTACTGGTATTCTGACATTTCACATTCTTAAAATAAAGTGGTAATCCTAACTGACCTAAAACGGGGAATTTTTATTTGGATTAAATGTCAGGAATTGTGAAAAACTGAGTTTAAATGTATTTGGCTAAGGTGTATGTAAACTTCCGACTTCAACTGTAATGTTCTGAGAACCATATGTTTATTGGGTGGGAATTGCAGTAGTTCAGCATACGTTTTCTACTGGTTCCCCCACGGTTCTATTTATTAAAGTCATGTTTTCAGAACATTAAGCAAACTTTATACACTACCGGTCAAAAGTTTTAGAACACGTACTCATTCCAGGGTTTTCTTAATTTTTACTGTTTTCTAAATTGTAGAATATTAGTGAAGACATCAGAACTATGAAATAACACATATGGAATCATGTAGTAACCAAATAAGTGTTAAACAATTCAAAATATATTTTATATTTGAGATTCTTCAAATAGCCACCCTTTGGCTTGATGCCAGCTTTGCACACTCTTGACATTCTCTCAACCAGCTTCACCTGGAATGCTTTTCCTACAGTATTGAAGTAGTTCCCACATATGCTGAGCACTTTTCCTGCTTTTCCTTCACTCTGCGGTAGAAACTCATCCCAAACCATCTCAATTTGGTTGAGGATTGTGGAGGGCAGGCCATCTGATGCAGCACTCCATCACTCTCCTACTTGGTAAAATATCCCTTACACAGCCTGGAGGTGTGTTTTGGGTCATTGTCCTTTTGAAAAACAAATGATAGTCTGACTAAGAGCAAACCAGATGGGATGGCATATCGCTGCAGAATGCTGTGGTAGCCATGCTGGTTAAGTGTGCCTTGAATTCTAAATAAATCACTGAGTGTCACCATCAAAGCACCCCCACACCATCACACCACCTCCTCCATGCTTCACGGTGGGAATCACACATGCAGAGATCATCCGTTCAACTCCTCTGCGTCACAAAGACACGGAGGTTGGAAACAAAAATCTCAAACTTGGACTCCAGACCAAAGGACAGATTTCCACTGGTCTAATGTCCATTGCTCGTGTTTCTTGGCCCAAGCAAGTCTCTTCTTCTTATTGGTGTCCTTTAGTAGTGGTTTCTTTGCAGCAATTAGACCATGAAGGCCTGATTCACACAGTCTCCTCTGAACAGTTGATGTTGAGATGTGTCTGTTACTTGAACTCTGTGAAGCATTTATTTGGGCTGCAATTTCTGATGGTAACTCTAATGAACGTATCCTCTGCAGCAGAGGTAACTCTGGGTCTTCCTTTCCTGTGGTGGTCCTCATGAGAGCCAGTTTCATCATAGTGCTTGATAATTTTTGCGACTGCACTTGAAGAAATTTTCAAAGTTCTTGAAATTTTCCAGATTGACTGACCTTCATGACGGACTGTCATTTCTATTTGCTTATTTGTGCTGTTCTTTCCATAATATGGAATTGGTCTTTTACCAAATAGGGCTAACTTCTGTATAACACCCCTACCTTGTGACAGCACAATTGATTGTCTCAAATGCATTAAGAAGGAAAGAAATTCCACAAATTAAAGCACACCTGTTAATTGAAATGCATTGCAGGTGACTACCTCATGAAGCTGGTTGAGAGAATGCCTTCATCAATCTGTCATCAAGGCAAAGCTACTTTGAAACAAATCAAGATATATTTTATATTTGAGATTCTTCAAACTTTTTTGGTTACTACATGATTCCATATTTGTTATTTCATAGTTCTGATGTCTTCACTATTATTCTACAATCTAGAAAATAGTAGAAAAAATAAAGAAAAACCATTGAATGAGTAGGTGTGTCCAAACTGTTGATTGGTACTATGTGTTTTCTACAGGACTGTGAGGTAACGGACGCACACACACACACACACACACACACAGGTAGGAAAACATGTACACACACTGATGGAAACTGACTGACAAATAGCTCCCCATAATAATCCCAGTCAGGATGCCTGGTTTCCAAGGAAACAAGAAGACAATTGACTTGAAGTGTTTTTTCTCCTCGACAGTGAATCAATTGAATCATAACCCAGCTGGCAGGTTTGGCTGGGGGTCTAATTGAGAAGTGTGTGTGTGTGAGTTGGTTCTTCTATCCGTGTGTGTGTGTGTGTGTGTGTGTGTGTGTGTGTGTGTGTGTGTGTGTGTGTGTGTGTGTGTGTGTGTGTGTGTGTGTGTGTGTGTGTGTGTGTGTGTGTGTGTGTGTGTGTGTGTGTGTGTGTGTGTGTGTATTAAGTTAAAGTTTTTACTGACATGGCACATGGCAGTCAAGGTCACTGAAATGCATTGATGATGTTACATTACATACACAATAAAACGTTTACATTGAAATCCCAATTCATGACAATATGTACATATAGGAGACTCTGAGTTTTTTTGATTAGTTTACATAGGTAGGGCGACTTTTTATGTCTCTCAGTCCTGGCCTTTGGAATAGAGAGCAGGTGGGAACTTCAGGTGGATCTGCCCGGTACCTGTCCTAGACAGGCAGGTAACCGGTCCCTAAAGGAGGACTTTAACAGGGAGACAGCAAAGTCCAGGCACAGTTTCTCTCTTCTCTCATGAAGTGAGTGTAGTGATAATGAAAGCAGAGCATCCTTGTATCCAGGATATGCTGTGCTGTATCGAGAAAGTCAGTGAAAGAGGGAGAGAGAGAGAGAGAGAGAGAGCATGAGAGAGAGAGAAGAGAGAGAGGAAAGAGCGAGAGAGAGAGGAGAGAGCGAGAGAGAGAGAGAGAGAGAGAGAGAGGGGAGAGAAAGGAGTGAGAGGAGAGAGAGAGAGGGGGGGGGGGGAGAGGGGGGAGAGAAAGGAGTGAGAGGAGAGAGAGAGAGGGGGGGGGGAGAGGGGGGAGAGAAAGGAGTGAGAGGAGAGAGAGAGAGAGAGATGGGGGTTGTGGTGTGATGTGTTTTGTCATGTTGAGTAAACATCATGACTGGAACACATGGAGCTACTGGGTTTCACTACGACCAAGTCTGACTTTGAAGTCAGGATCAGTCAGTCTAGGACACAAAGTGTTTAAGAGTATCATGAGTCATTGAATCAAAACAACACAGGATGTCATTTGGTCAGCAAAAAATAATGAGTAGACCGTGTGAATCTTTCTTTGTGAATAAACCAGACTATCACACTACTCTGAGCACACACACACACACACACACACACACACACACACACACACACACACACACACACACACACACACACACACACACACACACACACACACACACACCCTAACTCACCGTAGAGACTATCCTGTGTATAGCTGCAGCAGCCATGTCCTCTCCTTTAGGCTGTCCCACCAGAGTCATCCCCAGGTACTTCACCTGGAAGACCATCCCTTCCAATAGGGTCTCCTTGGTGTCTGTCCAGTTCTCTGGCAGCTCTGATTGGACAGAAAACACAACAGGTGCACAATTAGTAGGATGTGATTGGATGAAAGGCTGAAAGGCTAATTTGTAATTGGGCAAAATGTCCAAAATGTCAAAAGTATTTTTTCTCCTAAATAGAAACTGTAGGTTAGATATATTGTGGAGTGGGTTTCCCCTAGATAGCCTACATGACCAAAAGTATGTGGACACCTGCTCGTCGAACATCTCATTCCAAAACCATGGGCATTAATATGGAGTTGGTTCCCCCCTTTGCTGCTATAACAGCCTCCACTCTTCTGGGAAGGCTTTCCACTAGATGTTAGAACATTGCTGTGTGGACTTGCTCCCATTCAGTCACGAGAACATTAGTGAGTTCAGGCACTGATTTTGGGCGATTAGGCCTGGCTCCCTGTCTGCGTTCCAATTCGTCCCAAAGATGGGGTTATGGTTAAGGTTCTGTGCGGGCCAGTCAAAATTCTTCCACACCGATCTCGACAAACCATTTCTGTATGGACCTCACTTTGTGCACGGGGGGCATTGTCATGCTGAAACAGGAAAGGGCCTTCCCCAAACTGTTGCCACAAAGTTGGAAGCACAGAATTGTCTAGAATGTCGTTGTATGCTGTAGCATCAAGAGTAATTTGCGTTCAATAAATGTTAATTACATGTTTATTACAGGTAGTTTGATAAACCAGCTGATTTACTGGCAAAAAAGGTAGCTAATTAAATGCAAAATACAAAAAGGGGGAAAGAGCAAGAGAGAGTGGCAGGAGAGAAAGAGATAGAGAGGGGAGAGAGCGAGCGAGAGGGGAGAGAGAGAGAGAAATATATATATATAGAGAGAGAGAATTAGAGAGAGAGGAGAGAGAGAGAGAGAGAGAATTAGAGAGAGAGAGGAGAGAGAGAGAGAGAGAGAGAGAGAGAGAGAGAGAGGGGGGGAGAGAAATAGATATGCAAAAAGAGAGAGAGAGGGGAGAGAGATGGTGCGAGGGGGAGAGAGAAGGGGGAGAGAGAGATGCATAGAGAGAGAGAGAGAGAGAGAGAGAGAGAGAGAGAGAGAGAGAGGGAGAGAGAAAGAGATATGCAAAAAGAGAGAGAGAGAGAGAGAGATCAATCAAAAGATGCCATCAAAAGGAACATAAATTTCAACATACCAATTAGGATCTGGCTAAAAATACTTGAATCAGTCATAGAGCCCATTGCCCTTTATGGTTGTGAGGTCTGGGGTCCGCTCACCAACCAAGATTTCACAAAATGGGACAAACACCAAATTGAGACTCTGCATGCAGAATTCTGCAAAAATATCCTCCGTGTACAACGTAGAACACCAAATAATGCATGCAGAGCAGAATTAGGCCGATACCCACTAATTATCAAAATCCAGAAAAGAGCCGTTAAATTCTACAACCACCTAAAAGGAAGCGATTCCCAAACCTTCCATAACAAAGCCATCACCTACAGAGAGATGAACCTGGAGAAGAGTCCCCTAAGCAAGCTGGTCCTAGGGCTCTGTTCACAAACACAAACACACCCCACAGAGCCCCAGGACAACAGCACAATTAGACCCAACCAAATCATGAGAAAACAAAAAGATAATTACTTGACACATTGGAAAGAATTAACAAAAAAACAGAGCAAACTAGAATGCTATTTGGCCCTAAACAGAGAGTACACAGTGGCAGAATACCTGACCACTGTGACTGACCCAAACTTAAGGAAAGCTTTGACTATGTACAGACTCAGTGAGCATAGCCTTGCTATTGAGAAAGGCCGCCGTAGGCAGACATGGCTCTCAAGAGAAGACAGGCTATGTGCACACTGCCCACAAAATGAGGTGGAAACTGAGCTGCACTTCCTAACCTCCTGCCCAATGTATGACCATATTAGAGAGACATATTTCCCTCAGATTACACAGATCCACAAAGAATTCGAAAACAAATCCAATTTTGATAAACTCCCATATCTACTGGGTGAAATTCCACAGTGTGCCATCACAGCAGCAAGATTTGTGACCTGTTGCCACAAGAAAAGGGCAACCAGTGAAGAACAAACACCACTGTAAATACAACCCATATTTATGTTTATTTATTTTAACTTGTGTGCTTTAACCATTTGTACATTGTTACAACACTGCATATATATAATATGACATTTGTAATGTCTTTATTGTTTTGAAACTTCTGTATGTGTAATGTTTACTGTTCATTTTTATTGTTTATTTGACTTTTGTATATTACCTACCTCACTTGCTTTGGCAATGTTAACACATGTTTCCCATGCCAATAAAGCCCCTTGAATTGAATTGAATTGAATTGAGAGAGAGAGAGAGAGAGAGAGAGAGAGAGAGAGAGAAAGAGATATGCAAAAAAAGAGAGAGAGAGAGAGAGAGAGAGAGAGAGAGAGAGAGAGAGAGAGAGAGAGAGATTTGCTAGTGTCAGCTCTTTCGATCTGGTTGGTGAGATGTGGTGTGAACTGAATGCTTCGGGGCTGGTAGGGTTTAAGGTGTGTGGGAAGGAGATTATCCGTTGAGCCAGTAAGCACCCAGAGGTATCAAGGAACTGAAACGTTGGTTTATTTTTTTATTGTTTGTTTCTCACCGTCTCTCTACCTTTTACTTTAATAGTGGAAGGTACTAACCTAGACAACATGTAAACAGACTCAAATGTCCCTGTTAAAGTCCTCTACTATTTTACTTTTGGAGATGAATCATTTAGAAGTTTAGATAGATCAGGAGGGTGGAAGAAAGAGAGCGAGAGGGAATAAGGACGAGAGAGGGAGAGAGGAGGGAACAATGGGTCGTGAGAGAGAGATGTAGATGAGGGAGAGAGGGAGGAGAGAAAAGAGAGAGGGCGGTAGAGAGGCGTTGTGTGTTCAAACTGCTGGTGTTGCTCTGTGACAGATGGCTCAGCCTGCATGGAGCACTCCAATGGGACAGGACAGCAGCATTCTCTCTCTCTCTCTCTCTCTCTCTCTCTCTCTCTCTCTCTCTCTCTCTCTCTCTCTCTCTCTCTCTCTCTCTCTCTCTCTCTCTCTCTCTCTCTCTCTCTCTCTCTCTCTCTCTCTCTCTCTCTCTCTCTCTCTCTCTCTCTCTCTCTCTCTCTCTCTCTCTCTCTCTCTCTCTCTCTCTCTCTCTCTCTCTCTCTCTCTCTCTCTCTCTCTCTCTCTCTCTCTCTCTCTCTCTCTCTCTCTCTCTCTCTCTCTCTCTCTCTCTCTCTCTCTCTCTCTCTCTCTCTCTCTCTCTCTCTCTCTCTCTATATATATATATAGAATCTCCACTAGGCCACATACAGTTCAGTAAACACAGTATTTAACAGTGCTTCAGGCTTTTCAAATATATTTTACCTCCCAAAAGATATGAGAGAGGGACGCGTAATAAATATTTCATAACCGTGTCGTCGTGCCGTGTCAGATACGATGAGTGGCAGGAACGAGGGCACGAGGGAAGGAAAAAATGAAGGATTCAGCAGGGAGGCAGAGTTTTAAGGAGGAGTGTGTCCTGTATGCTAAAATGACATTATAATGATGTCTGCATTATTTTATATATGTGTGTGTGAGAGAGAGTGTGTGAGTGTGAGATCAAATCAAATTTTATTTGTCACATACACATGGTTAGCAGATGTTAATGCGAGTGTAGCGAAATGCTTGTGCTTCTAGTTCCGACAATGCAGTAATAACCAACAAGTAATCTAAGCTAACAATTCCACAACTACTACCTTATACACACAAGTGTAAAGGGATAAAGAATATGTACATAAAGATATATGAATGAGTGGTGGTACAGAACGGCATAGGCAAGATGCAGTAGATGGTATAGAGTACAGTATATACATATGAGATGAGTAATGTAGGGTATGTAAACATAAAGTGGCATAGTTTAAAGTGGCTAGTGATACATGTATTACATAAAGATGGCAAGATGCAGTAGATGATATAGAGTACAGTATATACATATACATATGAGATGAGTAATGTAGGGTATGTAAACATTATATTAAGTGCCATTGTTTAAAGTGGCTAGTGGTACATTTTTACATAATTTCCATCAATTCCCATTATTAAAGTGGCTGGAGTTGAGTCAGTATGTTGGCAGCGGCCGCTAAATGTTAGTGGTGGCTGTTTAACAGTCTGATGGCCTTGAGATAGAAGCTGTTTTTCAGTCTCTCGGTCCCTGCTTTGATGCACCTGTACTGACCTCGCCTTCTGGATGATAGCGGGGTGAACAGGCAGTGGCTTGGGTGGTTGTTGTCCTTGATGATCTTTACGGCCTTCCTGTGACATCGGGTGGTGTAGGTGTCCTGGAGGGCAGGTAGTTTGCCCCCGGTGATGCGTTGTGCAGACCTCACTACCCTCTGGAGAGCCTTACGGTTATGGGCGGAGCAGTTGCCGTACCAGGCGGTGATACAGCCCGACAGGATGCTCTCGATTGTGCATCTGTAGAAGTTTGTGAGTGCTTTTGGTGACAAGCCGAATTTCTTCAGCCTCCTGAGGTTGAAGAGGCGCTGCTGCGCCTTCTTCACAACGCTGTCTGTGTGGGTGGACCAATTCAGTTTGTCCGTGATGTGTACACCGAGGAACTTAAAACTTTCCACCTTCTCCACTACTGTCCCGTCGATGTGGATAGGGGGGTGCTCCCTCTGCTGTTTCCTGAAGTCCACAATCATCTCCTTTGTTTTGTTGACGTTGAGTGTGAGGTTATTTTCCTGACACCACACTCCGAGGGACCTCACCTCCTCCCTGTAGGCCGTCTCGTCGTTGTTGGTAATCAAGCCTACCACTGTAGTGTCGTCCGCAAACTTGATGATTGAGTTGGAGGCGTGCATGGCCACGCAGTCGTGGGTGAACAGGGAGTACAGGAGAGGGCTCAGAACGCACCCTTGTGGGGCCCCAGTGTTGAGGATCAGCGGGGTGGAGATGTTGTTACCAACCTCACCACCTGGGGGCGGCCCGTCAGGAAGTCCAGGACCCAGTTGCACAGGGCGGGGTCGAAACCCAGGGTCTCGAGCTTGATGACGAGTTTGGAGGGTATTATGGTGTTAAATGCTGAGCTGTAGTCGATGAACAGCATTCTCACATAGGTATTCCTCTTGTCCAGATGGGTTAGGGCAGTGTGCAGTGTGGTTGCGATTGCGTCGTCTGTGGACCTATTGGGTCGGTAAGCAAATTGGAGTGGGTCTAGGGTGTCAGGTAGGGTGGAGGTGATATGGTCCTTGACTAGTCTCTCAAAGCACTTCATGATGACGGAAGTGAGTGCTACGGGGCGGTAGTCGTTTAGCTCAGTTACCTTAGCTTTCTTGGGAACAGGAACAATGGTGGCCCTCTTGAAGCATGTGGGAACAGCAGACTGGGATAAGCATTGATTGAATATGTCCTTAAACACACCAGCCAGCTGATCTGCGCATGCTCTGAGGACGCGGCTGGGAATGCCGTCTGGGCCTGCAGCCTTGCGAGGGTTAACACGTTTAAATGTTTTACTCACCTCGGCTGCAGTGAAGGAGAGCCCGCAGGTTTTGGTAGCGGGCCGTGTCAGTGGCACTGTATTGTCCTCAAAGCGAGCAAAAAAGTTATTTAGTCTGTCTGGGAGCAAGACATCCTGGTCCGCGACGGGGCTGGTTTTCTTTTTGTAATCCGTGATTGACTGTAGACCCTGCCACATACCTCTTGTGTCTGAGCTGTTGAATTGCAACTCTACTTTGTCTCTATACTGGGACTTAGCTTGTTTGATTGCCTTGCGGAGAGAATAGCTACACTGTTTGTATTCAGTCATGTTTCCGGTCACCTTGCCCTGGTTAAAAGCAGTGGTTCGCGCTTTCAGTTTCACGCGAATGCTGCCATCAATCCACGGTTTCTGGTTTGGGAATGTTTTAATCGTTGCTGTGGGTACGACATCGTCAATGCACTTTCTAATGAACTCGCTCACCGAATCAGCGTATTCGTCAATATTGTTGTTGGACGCAATGCGGAACATATCCCAATCCACGTGATCGAAGCAGTCTTGAAGCGTGGAATCAGATTGGTCGGACCAGCGTTGAACAGACCTGAGCGAGGGAGCTTGTTGTTTTAGTTTCTGTTTGTAGGCTGGAAAAAACAAAATGGAGTCGTGGTCAGCTTTACCGAAAGGAGGGCGGGGGAGGGCCTTATATGCGTCGCGGAAATTAGTATAACAATGATCCAAGGTTTTACCAGCCCTGGTAGCACAATCGATATGCTGATAGAATTTAGGGAGTTTTGTTTTTAGATTAGCCTTGTTAAAATCCCCAGCTACGATGAATGCAGCCTCAGGGTGTGTGGTTTCCAGTTTACAAAGAGTCAGATAAAGTTCGTTCAGGGCCATCGATGTGTCTGCTTGGGGGGGAATATATACAGCTGTGATTATAATCGAAGAGAATTCCCTTGGTAGATAATGCGGTCGACATTTGATTGTGAGGAATTCTAGATCAGGTGAACAGAATGACTTGAGTTCCTGTATGTTGTTATGATCACACCACGTCTTGTTAATCATAAGGCATACACCCCCGCCCCTCTTCTTACCAGAAAGATGTTTGTTTCTGTCGGCGCGATGCGTGAAGAAACCAGCTGGCTGCACCGACTCCGTTAGCGTCTCTCGAGTGAGCCATGTTTCCGTGAAGCAAAGAACGTTACAATCTCTGATGTCTCTCTGGAATGTTACCCGTGCTCGGATTTCATCAACCTTATTGTCAAGAGACTGGACATTGGCGAGTAGTATGCTAGGGAGTGGAGCGCGATGTGCCCGTCTCCGAAGCCTCACCAGGAGACCGCTTCGTTTGCCCCTTTTACGGCGTCGCTTACGATCGCCGGCTGGGATCAGATCCATTGTATTGGGTGGAAGGCAAAACACTGGATCCGCTTCGGGAAAGTCATATTCCTGGTTGTAACGATGGTGAGTTGACGTTGCTCTTATATTCAGTAGTTCCTCCTGACTGTATGTAATGAAACCTAAGATTACCTGGGGTACCAATGTAAGGAATAACACATAAAAAAACAAAATACTGCATATTTTCCTAGGAACGCGAAGCGAGGCGGCCATCTCGGTCGGCGCCGGAAGTAGGAGTGTGAGTGTGAGTGTGAGTGTGAGTGTGAGTGTGTGTGTGTGTGTGTGTGTGTGTGTGTGTGTGTGTGTGTGTGTGTGTGTGTGAGAGAGAGAGAGGGGGGGGGGGGGGGGGGGAGAGAGAGCGAGGGGGAAAGAGAGAGTCTTCATTAACGCTGTGTCTCTAATAACCCTGTGTCTCTAATAACCCTGTGTCTCTATTAACGCTGAGTCTTCATTAACGCTGTGTCTCTATTAACGCTGTGTCTCTATTAACGCTGTGTCTCTATTAACGCTGTGTCTCTATTAACGCTGTGTCTTCATTAACGCTGTGTCTTCATTAACGCTGTGTCTTCATTAATGCTGTGTCTCTAATAACGCTGTGTCTTCATTAACGCTGTGTCTTCATTAACCCTGTGTCTTCATTAACCCTGTGTCTCTAATAACCCTGTTTCTTCATTAACACTGTGTCTCTAATAACCCTGTGTCTTCATTAACGCTGTGTCTTCATTAACGCTGTGTCTTCATTAACGCTGTGTCTTCATTAACGCTGTGTCTTCATTAACGCTGTGTCTTCATTAACCCTGTGCCTTCATTAACCCTGTGTCTTCATTAACCCTGTGTCTTCATTAACCCTGTGTCTTCATTAACCCTGTGTCTTCATTAACCCTGTGTCTTCATTAACGCTGTGTCTTCATTAACGCTGTGTCTTCATTAACGCTGTGTCTTCATTAACGCTGTGTCTCTAATAACCCTGTGTCTTCATTAACGCTGTGTCTTCATTAACGCTGTGTCTTCATTAACCCTGTGTCTCTATTAACCCTGTGTCTTCATTAACACTGTGTCTTCATTAACGCTGTGTCTTCATTAACACTGTGTCTTCATTAACGCTGTGTCTTCATTAACGCTGTGTCTTCATTAACGCTGTGTCTTCATTAACCCTGTGTCTCTAATAACCCTGTGTCTCTAATAACCCTGTGTCTCTAATAACCCTGTGTCTTCATTAACGCTGTGTCTTCATTTATTTTATTTTTTTCACCTTTATTTAACCAGGTAGGCCAGTTGAGAACAAGTTCTTATTTACAATTGCGACCTGGCCAAGATAAAGCAAAGCAGTTCGACACGTACAACAACACAGAGTTACACATGGAGTAAAACAAACATAGAGTCAATAATACAGTAGAAAAATAAGTCTATATACAATGTGAGCAAATGAGGTGAGATAAGGGAGGTGAAGGCAACAAAAAAAAAGGCCATGGTGGCGAAGTAAATACAATATAGCAAGTAAAACACTGGAATGCTAGATTTGCAGTGGAAGAATGTGCAAAGTAGAGATAGAAATAATGGGGTGCAAAGGAGCAAAATGAATAAATACAGTAGGGGAAGAGGTAGTTGTTTGGGCTAAATTATAGATGGGCTATGTACAGGTGCAGTAATCTGTGAGCTGCTCTGACAGCTGGTGCTTAAAGCTAGTGAAGGAGATAAGTGTTTTCAGTTTCAGAGATTTTTGTAGTTCGTTCCAGTCATTGGCAGCAGAGAACTGGAAGGAGAGGCGGCCAAAGGAAGAATTGGTTTTGGGGGTGACCAGAGAGATATACCTGCTGGAGCGTGTGCTACAGGTGGGTGCTGCTATGGTGACCAGCGAGGTGAGATAAGGGGGGACTTTACCTAGCAGGGTCTTGTAGATGACCTGGAGCCAGTGGGTTTGGCGACGAGTATGAAGCGAGGGCCAGCCAACGAGAGTGTACAGGTCGCAGTGGTGGGTAGTGTATGGGGCTTTGGTGACAAAACGGATGGCACTGTGATAGACTGCATCCAATATATTGAGTAGGGTATTGGAAGCTATTTTGTAAATGACATCGCCGAAGTCGAGAATCGGTAGGATGGTCAGTTTTACAAGGGTATGTTTGGCAGCATGAGTGAAGGATGCTTTGTTTGCGAAATAGGAAGCCAATTCTAGATTTAACTTTGGATTGGAGATGTTTGATGTGAGTCTGGAAGTAGAGTTTACAGTCTAACCAGACACCTAGGTATTTGTAGTTGTCCACATATTCTAAGTCAGAACCGTCCAGAGTAGTGATGTTGGACGGGCAGGCAGGAAGCGATCGGTTGAAGAGCATGCATTTAGTTTTACTTGTATTTAAGAGCAATTGGAGGCCACGGAAGGAGAATTGTATGGCATTGAAGCACGTCTGGAGGTTAGTTAACACAGTGTCCAAAGAAGGGCCAGAAGTTTACAGAATGGTGTCGTCTGCGTAGAGGTGGATCAGAGAATCACCAGCAGCAAGAGCGACATCATTGATGTATACAGAGAAGAGAGTCGGTCCAAGAATTGAACCCTGTGGCACCCCCATAGAGACTGCCAGAGGCCCGGACAACAGGCCCTCCAATTTGACACACTGAACTCATTTGAGGCAATCATTTGAGAAACCAAGGCTATCGAGTCTGCCGATGAGGATGTGGTGATTGACAGAGTCGAAAGCCTATGGCCAGGTCAATGAATACGGCTGCACAGTATTGTTTCTTATCGATGGCGGTTAAGATATAGTTTAGGACCTTGAGCGTGGCTGAGGTGCACCCATGACCAGCTCTGAAACCAGATTGCATAGCGGAGAAGGTATGGTGGGATTCAAAATGGTCGGTAATCTGTTTGTTGACTTGGCTTTCGAAGACCTTAGAAAGACAGTGTAGGATAGATATAGGTCTGTAGCAGTTTGGGTCAAGAGTGTCCCCCCCTTTGAAGAGGGGGATGACCGCAGCTGCTTTCCAATCTTTGGGAATCTCAGACGACACGAAAGAGAGGTTGAACAGGCTAGTAATAGGGGTTGCAACAATTTCGGCAGATCATTTTAGAAAGAAAGGGTCCAGATTGTCTAGCCGGGCTGATTTGTAGGGGTCCAGATTTTGCAGCTTTGCAGCTTCGTGGGCGACCGTTGTTGATGTGTGCAGAGGGTCCCTGGTTCGCGCCCGAGTCGGGGCGAGGGGACGCCATAAAAGTTAAACTGTTACATTGGTGCCGTGACCCAGATCACTGGTTGCTGCGGAAAAGGAGGAGGTCGAAAGGGGGGTGAGTGTAACGGATGTGAAATGGCTAGCTAGTTAGCGGTGGTGCGCTCTAATAGCTTTTCAATTGGTTACGTCACTCGCTTTGAGACCTTGAGGTCCCTGATTCGCGCCCGGGTCGGGGACCCTCTGCAACTGACACCCACGAAGCATCGTTACCCATCGCTCCACAAAAGCCGCGGCCCTTGCAGAGCAAGGGGAACCACTACTTCAAGGTCTCAAAGCGAGTGACGTAACCGATTGAAACGCTATTAGCGCGCACCACCGCTAACTAGCTAGCCATTTCACATCCGTTACATACACACTATAAACACTGTACACACAATATACACGCAATACTGACGCTATAAGCACGCTATATACACGCTATATACACACTACATGTTATGTTACAGACATAATCTGAAATTGATTAAAAATAAATTACACACAATACCCCATAATGACAAAACAAAAACAGTTTTTTAGAAATCTTTGCACATTTATTAAAAATAAAGAATTATCACATTTACATAAGAATTCAGACCCAATAATTTGAATTTACCACAGTTGCTCTCCAATCAAGTTGAATCAAGTAAAGGGTATGAATATTTTTTGTAAATATGTAATTTTTTTAAATGGGGTATTGTGTGTAGATTGATGAGAAAAATAAGAAAAAGAATTGAGAAAAAATGCTGTAATGTAACAAATTGAGGAAGAATTCAAGGGGTCTGAATACTTTCCGAATGCACTGTGTATAGACAGGGCCGTGGGGTGAGACAGGGATGCAGTTTAAGCCCCACCCTCTTCAACATACATATCAACAAATTGGTGAGGGCACTAGAAAAGTCTGCAGCACCCGGCCTCACCCTACTAGAATCTGAAGTCAAATGTCTACTGTTTGCTAATGATCTGGTGCTTCTGTCACCAACCAAGGAGGACCTACAGCAGTACCTAGATCTTCTGCACAGATTTTGCCAGACCTGGGCCCTAACAGTAAATCTCAGTAAGACCAAAATAATGGTGTTCCAAAAAAGGTCCAGTCGCCAGGACCACAAATACAAATTCCATCTAGACACCGTTGCCCTAGAGCACAGAAAAAACTATACATACCTCGGCCTAAACATCAGCGCCACAGGTAACTTCCACAAAGCTGTGAACGATCTGAGAGACAAGGCAAGAAGGGCCTTCTATGCCATCAAAAGGAACATCAAATTCAACATACCAATTAGGATCTGGCTAAAAATACTTGAATCAGTCATAGAGCCCATTGCCCTTTATGGTTGTGAGGTCTGGGGTCCGCTCACCAACCAAGAATTCACAAATTGGGACAAACACCAAATTGAGACTCTGCATGCAGAATTCTGCAAAAATATCCTCCGTGTACAACGTAGAATACCAAATAATGCATGCAGAGCAGAATTAAGCCGATACCCACTAATGATCAAAATCCAGAAAAGAGACGTTACATTCTACAACCACCTAAAAGGAAGCGATTCCCAAAGCTTCCATAACAAAGCCACCACCTACAGAGATATGAACCTGGAGAAGAGTCCCCTAAGCAAGCTGGTCCGGGGGCTCTGTTCACAAACACAAACAGACCCCACAGAGCCCCAGGACAGCAACGCAATTAGACCCAACCAAATCATGAGAAAACAAAAAGATAATTACTTGACACATTTGAAAGAATTAACAAAAAAACATAGCAAACTAGAATACTATTTGGACCTAAACAGAAAGTACACAGTGGCAGAAAACCTGACCGCTGTGACTGACCCAGACTTAAGGAAAGCTTTGACTATGTACAGACTCAGTGAGCATAGCCTTGCTATTGAGAAAGGCCACCGTAGGCAGACCTGGCTCTCAAGAGAAGACAGGCTTTGTGCACACTGCCCACAAAATGAGGGCAGTGTGCACACAAATGTATGACCATATTAGAGACACATATTTCCCTCAGATTACACAGATCCACAAAGAATTCTAAAACAAACCCGATTTTGATAAACTCCCATATCTATTGGGTGAAATACCACAGTGTGACATCACAGCAGCAAGATTTGTGACCTGTTGCCACAAGAAAAGGGCAACCAGTGAAGAACAAACCCCATTGTAAATACAACCCATATTTATGTATATTTATTTTCCCTTTTGTACTTTAACTATTTGCACATCATTACAACACATGCGATTTGTAATGTCTTTACTATTTTGGATCTCCTGTGAATGTAATGTTTACTGTTCATTTTTATTGTTTATTTCACATTTGTATATTATCTACTTCACTTGCTTTGGCAATGTTAACACATGTTTCCCATGCCAATAAAGCCCCCTTGAATTGAATTTAACTGAATTTAATTGAAAGCGATAGACAGAGAGAGAGAGATGGAGAAATAGGGCTTTGTTCCTCAGGTGGTTTAACACATGGAACCAGCTGCAACTACTCACGATTAAATGAAACACTATTGCACTACACTAGCTATTCACACACATTGATTTGCTGTCCTAAACCCATCCGTGAGAGAATCTAGGACAGCACCTTGACAGAAAATTAGAGCATGGACAGAGAGAGGAGGAGGAGGAGGAGGAGGAGGAGGAGAGGAGAGAGGGCAGAGGTCAGAGCTGCTCTATACAACAGTCTAAAGGCCCAGCCTGAAAGGATCACTTTGAAAAAAGGGGACATTCATCCATCCTTTCTCAATACCCAGCTTTCCTAAGAACACGCCACAACAACAGGATGCAAATATGGCATTTAAAGTACCAGAGGAGGTTGCTAGGCAACCGTTGCCATTATCTAGTAATAATCCCATGGTAGGGGAAGGGGCAACTAAACTGCATCACCAAGCACCTTGGAGTGTGTCTGTGTGTGTCTCTGATATATATGCGCTAAAATAAACAGTGACAGGATAACAGTTCACTGTGACCCTTGCCGTCGTCAGCAGAAAACAGGGTAACAGTTCACTGTGACCCTTGCCGTCGTCAGCAGAAAACAGGATAACAGTTCACTGTGACCCTTGCCGTCGTCAGCAGAAAACAGGGTAACAGTTCACTGTGACCTTTGCCGTCGTCAGCAGAAAACGCACAACAGACTGTTGTCATGGAAATAACTACACACCTCTGACAGCGTGAGAAGGAAGGAGGCCAAAGGCAGGTAGCTCAATTATTGTATTCTTTACTTCCGATTGTGATTTGATTGAAATTTAAACGAAATATTATCCTTATCTAAATGAATTGTGTGTTTAAACTAAACGTAATATATCAGAAATTATTGATAATTCAAATAAATCAATTCTTCCTATCTCGGGAGTGGGCAACATCTATTGCAACAACAGCATTTTGTTGATCGGACGGCACACTACTCTCCTTCACAGTGTGTGTGTGTGAGTGTGTGTGTGTGTGTGTGTGTGTGTGTGTGTGTGTGTGTGTGTGTGTGTGTGTGTGTGTGTGTGTGTGTGTGTGTGTGTGTGTGTTTGTCTTGGGTTTTGTCTTTGTACAAGCTTCTTTCCACCACCTCATAACAGTTCCACTCCTGCTATAACAAAATGTCCGCCGTCTAGCAGAGCAATCGCTGAAACGCAAACACACAAACTCATTTTAAGATTATATCTGCAGTCCTGACAGAGAATTATGTCTCAGGCACGAAACGCATTCAGCATAGGGTTGGGCGGTATGCTGTATATTACTACCGGGGTTGGGCGGCATGCTGTATATTACTACCGGGATTGGGCGGTATGCTGTATATTACTACCGGGGTTGGGCGGTATGCTGTATATTACTACCGGGATTGGGCGGTATACTGTATATTACTACCGGGATTGGGCGGTATGCTGTATATTACTACCGGGATTGGGCGGTATGCTGTATATTACTACCGGGATTGGGCGGTATGCTGTATATTACTACCGGGATTGGGCGGTATGCTGTATATTACTACCGGGATTGGGCGGTATGCTGTATATTACTACCGGGATTGGGCGGTATGCTGTATATTACTACCGGGATTGGGCGGTATGCTGTATATTACTACCGGGATTGGGCGGTATGCCGTATATTACTACCGGGATTGGGCGGTATGCCGTATATTACTACCGGGATTGGGCGGTATGCCGTATATTACTACCGGGATTGGGCGGTATGCCGTATATTACTACCGGGATTGGGCGGTATGCCGTATATTACTACCGGGATTGGGCGGTATGCCGTATATTACTACCGGGATTGGGCGGTATGCCGTATATTACTACCGGGATTGGGCGGTATGCCGTATATTACTACCGGGATTGGGCGGTATGCCGTATATTACTACCGGGATTGGGCGGTATGCTGTATATTACTACCGGGGTTGGGCGGTATGCTGTATATTACTACCGGGGTTGGGCGGTATGCTGTATATTACTACCGGGATTGGGCGGTATGCTGTATATTACTACCGGGATTGGGCGGTATGCTGTATATTACTACCGGGATTGGGCGGTATGCTGTATATTACTACCGGGGTTGGGCGGTATGCTGTATATTACTACCGGGATTGGGCGGTATGCTGTATATTACTACCGGGATTGGGCGGTATGCTGTATATTACTACCGGGATTGATCCACAGACCGGTTTTGGTTTCCATTATACCTTCTATAATAGTTTTTCAATGTTTGGTTTGTTAAATGTGATACACAACATTCAGCAGTGTAATGTCCGTTGTTATAGTTTACTCCTGCTGCATGCAGCTTCCCACGCCCCGCCCCCTGCCACACCACACCCTGCCCCCTGTCACACCATGCCCCGCCCCCTGTCACACCAAGCCCCACCACCTGTCACACCACACCCTGCAGTTTCCCACACCACGCCCCGCCCCCTGCCACACCACACCCCGCCCCCTGCCACACCATGCCCCGCCCCCTGTCACACCACGCCCCGCCACCTGTCACACCACACCCTGCAGTTTCCCACAACACGCCCCGCCCCCTGCCACACCACACCCCGCCCCCTGTCACACCACGCCCCGCCCCCTGTCACACCACGCCCCGCCACCTGTCACACCACGCCCCGTCCACTGTCACACCACACCCTGCAGTTTCCCACACCACGCCCCGCCCCCTGTCACACCACGCCCCCTGTCACGCCACACCCCACCCCCTGTCACGCCACGTGTCACACCACGCCCCGCCCCGCCACCTGTCACACCACACCCTGCAGTTTCCCACAACACGCCCCGCCCCCTGCCACACCACACCCCGCCCCCTGTCACACCACGCCCCGCCCCCTGTCACACCACGCCCCGCCCCCTGTCACACCACGCCCCGTCCACTGTCACACCACACCCTGCAGTTTCCCACACCACGCCCCGCCCCCTGTCACACCACGCCCCCTGTCACGCCACACCCCACCCCCTGTCACGCCACGTGTCACGCCACGCCCCCTCCCCTGTCACGCCACGCCCCCTGTCACACCACGCCCCGCCCCCTGTCACACCACGCCCCGCCCCCTGTCACACCACGCCCTGCCCATTGTCACACCACGCCCCCTGTCACGCCACACCCCACCCCCTGTCACGCCACGTGTCACACCACGCCCCGCCCCCTGTCACGCCACGCCCCCTGTCACACCACGCCCCGCCCCCTGTCACACCACGCCCCGCCCCCTGTCACACCACGCCCTACCCATTGTCACTCAAGGAGAACGCATTTGACCATTGAGTCACGGGCTCTTGCCTTCATTCTGTGGTCTGCATGGTCAGATATATGCAACGAGATGTTGTTGACATGCTGCTTTCCACAAGCCTTCTATAATTATACTATTAGTTTGACTATCTTACTGTCTGCTAGTTTATCTTTTCTTATCAAGCTGTGGCTAAAATAAATATTTAGAACTTTTATTATTAAAAACATAAAATAATCCCCAGTTACCAAGAATTCTAATTAATTGAGTTTCTCTTCGTAGTGTCTGTTGTTGATGTTAATTAAAGTATGAGTTAGCAAAGTGATTGTGTGTATACTCACTTTCAAAATAATCCGCATTCACCGAGAACCCCCATTAATTTAAGCACTATCTGTTGTATCTGTTGTTGATGTTAATTAAAGCCCTGTCTGTTGTTGATGTTAATTAAAGCCCTGTCTGTTGTTGATGTTAATTAAAGCCCTGTCTGTTGTTCATGTTAATTAAAGCCCCATCTGTTGTTGATGTTAATTAAAGCCCTACCTGTTGTAGATGTTAATTAAAGCCTTCTGTTGTAGATGTTAATTAAAGCCCTACCTGTTGTAGATGTTAATTAAAGCCCTGTCTGTTGTTGATGCTAATTAAAGCCTTCTGTTGATGTTAATTAAAGCCCTATATGTTGTAGATGTTAATTAAAGCCCTGTCTGTTGTTGATGCTAATTAAAGCCTTCTGTTGATGTTAATTAAAGCCCTATATGTTGTAGATGTTAATTAAAGCCCTGTCTGTTGTTGATGCTAATTAAAGCCTTCTGTTGATGTTAATTAAAGCCCTGTCTGTTGTTGATGTTAATTAAAGCCCTGTCTGTTGTTGATGCTAATTAAAGCCTTCTGTTGATGTTAATTAAAGCCCTATATGTTGTAGATGTTAATTAAAGCCCTACCTGTTGTAGATGTTAATTAAAGCCCTGTCTGTTGTTGATGTTAATTAAAGCCCTATATGTTGTTGATGCTAATTAAAGCCTTCTGTTGTAGATGTTAATTAAAGCCCTACCTGTTGTTGATGTTAATTAAAGCCCTATATGTTGTTGATGTTAATTAAAGCCCTGTCTGTTGTAGATGTTAATTAAAGCCCTACCTGTTGTAGATGTTAATTAAACCCCTACCTGTTGTAGATGTTAATTAAAGCCCTGTCTGTTGTTGATGTTAATTAAAGCCCTGTCTGTTGTTGATGTTAATTAAAGCCCTACCTGTTGTTGATGTTAATTAAAGCCTTCTGTTGTTGATGTTAATTAAATCCCTACCTGTTGTAGATGTTAATTAAAGCCCTGTCTGTTGTTGATGTTAATTAAAGCCCTGTCTGTTGTTGATGTTAATTAAAGCCCTACCTGTTGTTGATGTTAATTAAAGCCCTATATGTTGTTGATGCTAATAATAGCCTTCTGTTGTTGATGTTAATTAAAGCCCTACCTGTTGTAGATGTTAATTAAAGCCCTGTCTGTTGTTGATGTTAATTAAAGCCCTGTCTGTTGTAGATGTTAATTAAAGCCCTGTCTGTTGTTGATGTTAATTAAAGCCCTGTCTGTTGTTGATGTTAATTAAAGCCCTACCTGTTGTAGATGTTAATTAAAGCCCTACCTGTTGTAGATGTTAATTAAAGCCCTACCTGTTGTAGATGTTAATTAAAGCCCTGTCTGTTGTTGATGTTAATTAAAGCCCTACCTGTTGTAGATGTTAATTAAAGCCCTACCTGTTGTAGATGTTAATTAAAGCCCTACCTGTTGTAGATGTTAATTAAAGCCTTATATGTTGTAGATGTTAATTAAAGCCCTACCTGTTGTAGATGTTAATTAAAGCCCTACCTGTTGTAGATGTTAATTAAAGCCCTACCTGTTGTAGATGTTAATTAAAGCCCTGTCTGTTGTAGATGTTAATTAAAGCCCTACCTGTTGTAGATGTTAATTAAAGCCCTACCTGTTGTAGATGTTAATTAAAGCCCTACCTGTTGTAGATGTTAATTAAAGCCCTACCTGTTGTAGATGTTAATTAAAGCCCTACCTGTTGTAGATGTTAATTAAAGCCCTACCTGTTGTAGATGTTAATTAAAGCCCTACCTGTTGTAGATGTTAATTAAAGCCTTATATGTTGTTGATGTTAATTAAAGCCCTACCTGTTGTAGATGTTAATTAAAGCCCTACCTGTTGTAGATGTTAATTAAAGCCCTACCTGTTGTAGATGTTAATTAAAGCCCTACCTGTTGTAGATGTTAATTAAAGCCCTACCTGTTGTAGATGTTAATTAAAGCCCTACCTGTTGTAGATGTTAATTAAAGCCCTACCTGTTGTAGATGTTAATTAAAGCCCTACCTGTTGTAGATGTTAATTAAAGCCCTACCTGTTGTAGATGTTAATTAAAGCCCTACCTGTTGTAGATGTTAATTAAAGCCCTACCTGTTGTAGATGTTAATTAAAGCCCTACCTGTTGTAGATGCTAATTAAAGCCCTACCTGTTGTAGATGTTAATTAAAGCCCTACCTGTTGTAGATGTTAATTAAAGCACTACCTGTTGTAGATGTTAATTAAAGCACTATATGCTGTAGATGTTAATTAAAGCCCTATATGCTGTAGATGTTAATTAAATCTCTGTCTGTTGTAGATGTTAATTAAAGCCCTACCTGTTGTAGATGTTAATTAAAGCACTACCTGTTGTAGATGTTAATTAAAGCCTTCTGTTGTTGATGTTAATTAAAGCCCTACCTGTTGTAGATGTTAATTAAAGCCCTACCTGTTGTAGATGTTAATTAAAGCCCTATATGTTGTTGATGTTAATTAAAGCCCTGTCTGTTGTAGATGTTAATTAAAGCCCTACCTGTTGTAGATGTTAATTAAACCCCTACCTGTTGTAGATGTTAATTAAAGCCCTGTCTGTTGTTGATGTTAATTAAAGCCCTGTCTGTTGTTGATGTTAATTAAAGCCCTACCTGTTGTTGATGTTAATTAAAGCCTTCTGTTGTTGATGTTAATTAAATCCCTACCTGTTGTAGATGTTAATTAAAGCCCTGTCTGTTGTTGATGTTAATTAAAGCCCTGTCTGTTGTTGATGTTAATTAAAGCCCTACCTGTTGTTGATGTTAATTAAAGCCCTATATGTTGTAGATGTTAATTAAAGCCCTGTCTGTTGTTGATGTTAATTAAAGCCCTGTCTGTTGTAGATGTTAATTAAAGCCCTGTCTGTTGTTGATGTTAATTAAAGCCCTGTCTGTTGTTGATGTTAATTAAAGCCCTACCTGTTGTAGATGTTAATTAAAGCCCTACCTGTTGTAGATGTTAATTAAAGCCCTACCTGTTGTAGATGTTAATTAAAGCCCTGTCTGTTGTTTATGTTAATTAAAGCCCTGTCTGTTGTAGATGTTAATTAAAGCCCTGTCTGTTGTTGATGTTAATTAAAGCCCTGTCTGTTGTTGATGTTAATTAAAGCCCTACCTGTTGTAGATGTTAATTAAAGCCCAACCTGTTGTAGATGTTAATTAAAGCCCTACCTGTTGTAGATGTTAATTAAAGCCTTATATGTTGTAGATGTTAATTAAAGCCCTACCTGTTGTAGATGTTAATTAAAGCCCTGTCTGTTGTTGATGTTAATTAAAGCCCTACCTGTTGTAGATGTTAATTAAAGCCCTACCTGTTGTAGATGTTAATTAAAGCCTTATATGTTGTAGATGTTAATTAAAGCCCTACCTGTTGTAGATGTTAATTAAAGCCCTACCTGTTGTTGATGTTAATTAAAGCCCTGTCTGTTGTAGATGTTAATTAAAGCCCTACCTGTTGTAGATGTTAATTAAAGCCCTACCTGTTGTAGATGTTAATTAAAGCCCTACCTGTTGTAGATGTTAATTAAAGCCCTACCTGTTGTAGATGTTAATTAAAGCCCTGTCTGTTGTAGATGTTAATTAAAGCCCTACCTGTTGTAGATGTTAATTAAAGCCCTACCTGTTGTAGATGTTAATTAAAGCCCTACCTGTTGTAGATGTTAATTAAAGCCCTACCTGTTGTAGATGTTAATTAAAGCCCTACCTGTTGTAGATGTTAATTAAAGCCCTACCTGTTGTAGATGTTAATTAAAGCCTTATATGTTGTTGATGTTAATTAAAGCCCTACCTGTTGTAGATGTTAATTAAAGCCCTACCTGTTGTAGATGTTAATTAAAGCCCTACCTGTTGTAGATGTTAATTAAAGCCCTACCTGTTGTAGATGTTAATTAAAGCCCTACCTGTTGTAGATGTTAATTAAAGCCCTACCTGTTGTAGATGTTAATTAAAGCCCTACCTGTTGTAGATGTTAATTAAAGCCCTACCTGTTGTAGATGTTAATTAAAGCCCTACCTGTTGTAGATGTTAATTAAAGCCCTACCTGTTGTAGATGTTAATTAAAGCCCTACCTGTTGTAGATGTTAATTAAAGCCCTACCTGCTGTAGATGTTAATTAAAGCCCTACCTGCTGTAGATGTTAATTAAAGCACTACTTGTTGTAGATGTTAATTAAAGCCCTACCTGTTGTAGATGTTAATTAAAGCCCTACCTGTTGTAGATGTTAATTAAAGCCCTACCTGTTGTAGATGTTAATTAAAGCCCTACCTGTTGTAGATGTTAATTAAAGCCCTACCTGTTGTAGATGTTAATTAAAGCCCTACCTGTTGTAGATGTTAATTAAAGCCCTACCTGTTGTAGATGTTAATTAAAGCCCTACCTGTTGTAGATGTTAATTAAAGCCCTACCTGTTGTAGATGTTAATTAAAGCCCTACCTGTTGTAGATGTTAATTAAAGCACTACCTGTTGTAGATGTTAATTAAAGCCCTACCTGTTGTAGATGTTAATTAAAGCCCTACCTGTTGTAGATGTTAATTAAAGCCCTACCTGCTGTAGATGTTAATTAAAGCCCTACCTGTTGTAGATGTTAATTAAAGCCCTACCTGTTGTAGATGTTAATTAAAGCCCTACCTGTTGTAGATGTTAATTAAAGCCCTACCTGTTGTAGATGTTAATTAAAGCCCTACCTGCTGTAGATGTTAATTAAAGCCCTACCTGTTGTAGATGTTAATTAAAGCCCTACCTGTTGTAGATGTTAATTAAAGCCCTACCTGTTGTAGATGTTAATTCAAGCCCTACCTGTTGTAGATGTTAATTAAAGCCCTACCTGTTGTAGATGTTAATTCAAGCCCTACCTGTTGTAGATGTTAATTAAAGCCCTACCTGTTGTAGATGTTAATTAAAGCCCTACCTGTTGTAGATGTTAATTAAAGCCCTGTCTGTTGTAGATGTTAATTAAATCTCTGTCTGTTGTAGATGTTAATTAAAGCCCTACCTGTTGTAGATGTTAATTAAAGCCTTATATGTTGTAGATGTTAATTCAAGCCCTACCTGTTGTAGATGTTAATTAAAGCCCTGTCTGTTGTAGATGTTAATTAAAGCACTACCTGTTGTAGATGTTAATTAAAGCCCTACCTGTTGTTGATGTTAATTAAAGCCTTATATGTTGTAGATGTTAATTAAAGCCCTACCTGTTGTAGATGTTAATTAAAGCCCTACCTGTTGTAGATGTTAATTAAAGCCTTATATGTTGTAGATGTTAATTAAAGCCCTACCTGTTGTAGATGTTAATTAAAGCCTTATATGTTGTTGATGTTAATTAAAGCACTACCTGTTGTAGATGTTAATTAAAGCCCTGTCTGTTGTTGATGTTAATTAAAGCCCTGTCTGTTGTTGATGTTAATTAAAGCCCTACCTGTTGTAGATGTTAATTAAAGCCCTACCTGTTGTAGATGTTAATTAAAGCCCTGTCTGTTGTTGATGTTAATTAAAGCACTACCTGTTGTAGATGCTAATTAAAGCCCTACCTGTTGTAGATGTTAATTAAAGCCCTGTCTGTTGTTGATGTTAATTAAAGCCCTGTCTGTTGTAGATGTTAATTAAAGCCCTACCTGTTGTAGATGTTAATTAAAGCCCTGTCTGTTGTTGATGTTAATTAAAGCCCTGTCTGTTGTAGATGTTAATTAAAGCCCTACCTGTTGTTGATGTTAATTAAAGCCCTACCTGTTGTTCATGTTAATTAAAGCCCTACCTGTTGTAGATGTTAATTAAAGCCCTACCTGTTGTAGATGTTAATTAAAGCCCTACCTGTTGTAGATGTTAATTAAAGCCCTACCTGTTGTAGATGTTAATTAAAGCCCTACCTGTTGTAGATGTTAATTAAAGCCCTACCTGTTGTAGATGTTAATTAAAGCCCTACCTGTTGTAGATGTTAATTAAAGCCCTACCTGCTGTAGATGTTAATTAAAGCCCTACCTGCTGTAGATGTTAATTAAAGCACTACTTGTTGTAGATGTTAATTAAAGCCCTACCTGTTGTAGATGTTAATTAAAGCCCTACCTGTTGTAGATGTTAATTAAAGCCCTACCTGTTGTAGATGTTAATTAAAGCCCTACCTGTTGTAGATGTTAATTAAAGCCCTACCTGTTGTAGATGTTAATTAAAGCCCTACCTGTTGTAGATGTTAATTAAAGCCCTACCTGTTGTAGATGTTAATTAAAGCCCTACCTGTTGTAGATGTTAATTAAAGCCCTACCTGTTGTAGATGTTAATTAAAGCCCTACCTGTTGTAGATGTTAATTAAAGCACTACCTGTTGTAGATGTTAATTAAAGCCCTACCTGTTGTAGATGTTAATTAAAGCCCTACCTGTTGTAGATGTTAATTAAAGCCCTACCTGCTGTAGATGTTAATTAAAGCCCTACCTGTTGTAGATGTTAATTAAAGCCCTACCTGTTGTAGATGTTAATTAAAGCCCTACCTGTTGTAGATGTTAATTAAAGCCCTACCTGTTGTAGATGTTAATTAAAGCCCTACCTGCTGTAGATGTTAATTAAAGCCCTACCTGTTGTAGATGTTAATTAAAGCCCTACCTGTTGTAGATGTTAATTAAAGCCCTACCTGTTGTAGATGTTAATTCAAGCCCTACCTGTTGTAGATGTTAATTAAAGCCCTACCTGTTGTAGATGTTAATTCAAGCCCTACCTGTTGTAGATGTTAATTAAAGCCCTACCTGTTGTAGATGTTAATTAAAGCCCTACCTGTTGTAGATGTTAATTAAAGCCCTGTCTGTTGTAGATGTTAATTAAATCTCTGTCTGTTGTAGATGTTAATTAAAGCCCTACCTGTTGTAGATGTTAATTAAAGCCTTATATGTTGTAGATGTTAATTCAAGCCCTACCTGTTGTAGATGTTAATTAAAGCCCTGTCTGTTGTAGATGTTAATTAAAGCACTACCTGTTGTAGATGTTAATTAAAGCCCTACCTGTTGTTGATGTTAATTAAAGCCTTATATGTTGTAGATGTTAATTAAAGCCCTACCTGTTGTAGATGTTAATTAAAGCCCTACCTGTTGTAGATGTTAATTAAAGCCTTATATGTTGTAGATGTTAATTAAAGCCCTACCTGTTGTAGATGTTAATTAAAGCCTTATATGTTGTTGATGTTAATTAAAGCACTACCTATTGTAGATGTTAATTAAAGCCCTGTCTGTTGTTGATGTTAATTAAAGCCTTGTCTGTTGTTGATGTTAATTAAAGCCCTACCTGTTGTAGATGTTAATTAAAGCCCTACCTGTTGTAGATGTTAATTAAAGCCCTGTCTGTTGTTGATGTTAATTAAAGCACTACCTGTTGTAGATGCTAATTAAAGCCCTACCTGTTGTAGATGTTAATTAAAGCCCTGTCTGTTGTTGATGTTAATTAAAGCCCTGTCTGTTGTAGATGTTAATTAAAGCCCTACCTGTTGTAGATGTTAATTAAAGCCCTGTCTGTTGTTGATGTTAATTAAAGCCCTGTCTGTTGTAGATGTTAATTAAAGCCCTACCTGTTGTTGATGTTAATTAAAGCCCTACCTGTTGTTCATGTTAATTAAAGCCCTACCTGTTGTAGATGTTAATTAAAGCCCTACCTGTTGTAGATGTTAATTAAAGCCCTACCTGTTGTAGATGTTAATTAAAGCACTACCTGTTGTAGATGTTAATTAAAGCCCTACCTGTTGTAGATGTTAATTAAAGCCCTACCTGTTGTAGATGTTAATTAAAGCCCTACCTGTTGTTCATGTTAATTAAAGCCCTACCTGTTGTAGATGTTAATTAAAGCACTACCTGTTGTAGATGTTAATTAAAGCCCTACCTGTTGTAGATGTTAATTAAAGCACTACCTGTTGTAGATGTTAATTAAAGCCCTACCTGTTGTAGATGTTAATTAAAGCCCTACCTGTTGTAGATGTTAATTAAAGCCCTACCTGTTGTTCATGTTAATTAAAGCCCTACCTGTTGTAGATGTTAATTAAAGCACTACCTGTTGTTGATGTTAATTAAAGCCCTACCTGTTGTAGATGTTAATTAAAGCCCTACCTGTTGTAGATGTTAATTAAAGCACTACCTGTTGTAGATGTTAATTAAAGCCCTACCTGTTGTAGATGTTAATTAAAGCCCTGTCTGTTGTAGATGTTAATTAAAGCCCTACCTGTTGTTGATGTTAATTAAAGCCCTACCTGTTGTTCATGTTAATTAAAGCCCTACCTGTTGTAGATGTTAATTAAAGCCCTACCTGTTGTAGATGTTAATTAAAGCCCTACCTGTTGTAGATGTTAATTAAAGCACTACCTGTTGTAGATGTTAATTAAAGCCCTACCTGTTGTAGATGTTAATTAAAGCCCTACCTGTTGTAGATGTTAATTAAAGCCCTACCTGTTGTTCATGTTAATTAAAGCCCTACCTGTTGTAGATGTTAATTAAAGCCCTACCTGTTGTTCATGTTAATTAAAGCCCTACCTGTTGTTGATGTTAATTAAAGCCCTACCTGTTGTAGATGTTAATTAAAGCACTACCTGTTGTAGATGTTAATTAAAGCCCTACCTGTTGTAGATGTTAATTAAAGCCCTACCTGTTGTAGATGTTAATTAAAGCACTACCTGTTGTAGATGTTAATTAAAGCCCTACCTGTTGTAGATGTTAATTAAAGCCCTACCTGTTGTAGATGTTAATTAAAGCACTACCTGTTGTAGATGTTAATTAAAGCCCTACCTGTTGTAGATGTTAATTAAAGCCCTACCTGTTGTTCATGTTAATTAAAGCCCTACCTGTTGTAGATGTTAATTAAAGCACTACCTGTTGTAGATGTTAATTAAAGCCCTACCTGTTGTAGATGTTAATTAAAGCACTACCTGTTGTAGATGTTAATTAAAGCCCTACCTGTTGTAGATGTTAATTAAAGCCCTACCTGTTGTAGATGTTAATTAAAGCCCTACCTGTTGTTCATGTTAATTAAAGCCCTACCTGTTGTAGATGTTAATTAAAGCACTACCTGTTGTAGATGTTAATTAAAGCCCTACCTGTTGTAGATGTTAATTAAAGCCCTACCTGTTGTAGATGTTAATTAAAGCCCTACCTGTTGTAGATGTTAATTAAAGCCCTACCTGTTGTAGATGTTAATTAAAGCCCTACCTGTTGTAGATGTTAATTAAAGCCCTACCTGTTGTAGATGTTAATTAAAGCCCTACCTGTTGTAGATGTTAATTAAAGCCCTACCTGTTGTAGATGTTAATTAAAGCCCTACCTGTTGTAGATGTTAATTAAAGCTCTACCTGTTGTAGATGTTAATTAAAGCCCTACCTGTTGTAGATGTTAATTAAAGCCCTACCTGTTGTAGATGTTAATTAAAGCCCTACCTGTTGTAGATGTTAATTAAAGCTCTACCTGTTGTAGATGTTAATTAAAGCTCTACCTGTTGTAGATGTTAATTAAAGCCCTACCTGTTGTAGATGTTAATTAAAGCCCTACCTGTTGTAGATGTTAATTAAAGCACTACCTGTTGTAGATGTTAATTAAAGCCCTACCTGTTGTAGATGTTAATTAAAGCCCTACCTGTTGTAGATGTTAATTAAAGCACTACCTGTTGTAGATGTTAATTAAAGCCCTATATGTTGTAGATGTTAATTAAAGCCCTACCTGTTGTAGATGTTAATTAAAGCCCTACCTGTTGTAGATGTTAATTAAAGCCCTACCTGTTGTAGATGTTAATTAAAGCCCTACCTGTTGTAGATGTTAATTAAAGCCCTGTCTGTTGTTGATGTTAATTAAAGCCCTACCTGTTGTAGATGTTAATTAAACCCCTGTCTGTTGTTGATGTTAATTAAAGCCCTACCTGTTGTAGATGCTAATTAAAGCCCTACCTGTTGTAGATGTTAATTAAAGCCCTACCTGTTGTAGATGCTAATTAAAGCCCTACCTGTTGTAGATGTTAATTAAAGCACTACCTGTTGTAGATGTTAATTAAAGCCCTACCTGTTGTAGATGTTAATTAAAGCCCTACCTGTTGTAGATGTTAATTAAAGCCCTACCTGTTGTAGATGTTAATTAAACCCCTACCTGTTGTAGATGTTAATTAAAGCCCTACCTGTT
>NC_092112.1:8838276-8968109 GCF_045679555.1 Salvelinus alpinus | reverse complement strand
GTAGATGTTAATTAAAGCCCTACCTGTTGTAGATGTTAATTAAAGCCCTACCTGTTGTAGATGTTAATTAAAGCCCTACCTGTTGTAGATGTTAATTAAAGCCCTACCTGTTGTAGATGTTAATTAAAGCCCTACCTGTTGTAGATGTTAATTAAAGCCCTACCTGTTGTAGATGTTAATTAAAGCCCTACCTGTTGTAGATGTTAATTAAAGCCCTACCTGTTGTAGATGTTAATTAAAGCCCTACCTGTTGTAGATGTTAATTAAAGCCCTACCTGTTGTAGATGTTAATTAAAGCCCTACCTGTTGTAGATGTTAATTAAAGCCCTACCTGTTGTAGATGTTAATTAAAGCCCTACCTGTTGTAGATGTTAATTAAAGCCCTACCTGTTGTAGATGTTAATTAAAGCCCTACCTGTTGTAGATGTTAATTAAAGCCCTACCTGTTGTAGATGTTAATTAAAGCCCTACCTGTTGTAGATGTTAATTAAAGCCCTACCTGTTGTAGATGTTAATTAAAGCCCTACCTGTTGTAGATGTTAATTAAAGCCCTACCTGTTGTAGATGTTAATTAAAGCCCTACCTGTTGTAGATGTTAATTAAAGCCCTACCTGTTGTAGATGTTAATTAAAGCCCTACCTGTTGTAGATGTTAATTAAAGCCCTACCTGTTGTAGATGTTAATTAAAGCCCTACCTGTTGTAGATGTTAATTAAAGCCCTACCTGTTGTAGATGTTAATTAAAGCCCTACCTGTTGTAGATGTTAATTAAAGCCCTGTCTGTTGTAGATGTTAATTAAAGCCCTACCTGTTGTAGATGTTAATTAAAGCCCTACCTGTTGTAGATGTTAATTAAAGCCCTACCTGTTGTAGATGTTAATTAAAGCCCTACCTGTTGTAGATGTTAATTAAAGCCCTACCTGTTGTAGATGTTAATTAAAGCCCTACCTGTTGTAGATGTTAATTAAAGCCCTACCTGTTGTAGATGTTAATTAAAGCCCTACCTGTTGTAGATGTTAATTAAAGCCCTACCTGTTGTAGATGTTAATTAAAGCCCTACCTGTTGTAGATGTTAATTAAAGCCCTACCTGTTGTAGATGTTAATTAAAGCCCTACCTGTTGTAGATGTTAATTAAAGCCCTACCTGTTGTAGATGTTAATTAAAGCCCTACCTGTTGTAGATGTTAATTAAAGCCCTACCTGTTGTAGATGTTAATTAAAGCCCTACCTGTTGTAGATGTTAATTAAAGCCCTACCTGTTGTAGATGTTAATTAAAGCCCTACCTGTTGTAGATGTTAATTAAAGCCCTACCTGTTGTAGATGTTAATTAAAGCCCTGTCTGTTGTAGATGTTAATTAAAGCCCTACCTGTTGTAGATGTTAATTAAAGCCTTACCTGTTGTAGATGTTAATTAAAGCCCTACCTGTTGTAGATGTTAATTAAAGCCCTACCTGTTGTAGATGTTAATTAAAGCCCTACCTGTTGTAGATGTTAATTAAAGCCCTACCTGTTGTAGATGTTAATTAAAGCCTTATATGTTGTAGATGTTAATTAAAGCCCTACCTGTTGTAGATGTTAATTAAAGCCCTGTCTGTTGTTGATGTTAATTAAAGCCCTACCTGTTGTAGATGTTAATTAAAGCCCTACCTGTTTTAGATGTTAATTAAAGCCCTACCTGTTGTAGATGTTAATTAAAGCCCTACCTGTTGTAGATGTTAATTAAACCCCTGTCTGTTGTAGATGTTAATTAAAGCCCTACCTGTTGTAGATGTTAATTAAAGCCCTACCTGTTGTAGATGTTAATTAAAGCCCTATATGTTGTAGATGTTAATTAAAGCCCTACCTGTTGTAGATGTTAATTAAAGCCCTACCTGTTGTAGATGTTAATTAAAGCCCTGTCTGTTGTTCATGTTAATTAAAGCCCTACCTGTTGTAGATGTTAATTAAAGCCCTACCTGTTGTAGATGTTAATTAAAGCCCTGTCTGTTGTTGATGTTAATTAAAGCACTACCTGTTGTAGATGCTAATTAAAGCCCTACCTGTTGTAGATGTTAATTAAAGCCCTGTCTGTTGTTGATGTTAATTAAAGCCCTGTCTGTTGTAGATGTTAATTAAAGCCCTACCTGTTGTAGATGTTAATTAAAGCCCTGTCTGTTGTTGATGTTAATTAAAGCCCTGTCTGTTGTTGATGTTAATTAAAGCCCTGTCTGTTGTTGATGTTAATTAAAGCACTACCTGTTGTTGATGTTAATTAAAGCCCTGTCTGTTGTTGATGTTAATTAAAGCCCTGTCTGTTGTTGATGTTAATTAAAGCCCTGTCTGTTGTTGATGTTAATTAAAGCACTGTTGTTGATGTTAATTAAAGCCCTACCTGTTGTAGATGTTAATTAAAGCCCTGTCTGTTGTTCATGTTAATTAAAGCCCTACCTGTTGTAGATGTTAATTAAAGCCCTACCTGTTGTAGATGCTAATTAAAGCCCTACCTGTTGTAGATGTTAATTAAAGCCCTGTCTGTTGTTGATGTTAATTAAAGCCCTATATGTTGTAGATGTTAATTAAAGCACTATATGCTGTAGATGTTAATTAAAGCCCTACCTGTTGTAGATGTTAATTAAAGCACTACCTGTTGTAGATGTTAATTAAAGTAAGAGCTATCAAAGTGTGTATATGTGTGAGTGTAAAGCTGTGTTATGCAGGACTCAGCTAATAGAAGAAAACACAAGAAGAAATGGGCTTTAGGTTAAAAAGGGGAAATTAAAAGGGAAATCTGAAGTCTCCAAAGGAATTGAGTGTTTTCTTTATAATTCCCAATCTGACTTTTGGCGTGTTCCAGACCAGACATATTTTCAGACACGGAATGCATCTCAAATTACACCAATATATCCCTATACAGTATGATCAAAAACACTTCACTGCATAGGGCATAGGGTGCCTAATGGGACGCAGAGAGTACTCGAAATGTATCTCGTTGGTCCTGGTTAAAAGTAGCATACTACATAGGGAATGAAGTACCTAATATGAGATGCAGACATTCTGAAGTGGATCAACGGTGACATGGTAATTTCTAGAAAGAAGGGTTTTTAATGAGTTCCCATCACAAACAACAATAACACAATGTTGACCACCAGATGCAGTTTGACTACAGCTGCCCCAAAGGCATCCAAAGCTTTCAGAACATGGCTGTGTTCCAAATGGTACCCAATTCTTTATTTAGTGCACTGCTTTTGACCAGGGCCAATAGGGTCACTATGTAGGGAATAGGACTCTGGTCAAACCGTCAAAAGCAGTGCACTGTAAAGGGAATAGGACTCTGATCAAAAGCAGTGCACTATAAAAAGGGAATAGGACTCTGATCAAAAGCAGTGCACTATAAAAAGGGAATAGGACTCTGGTCTATAGTAGTGCACTATAAAGGGAATAGGACTCTGGTCTATAGTAGTGCACTATATAGGGAATAGGGCCCTGGTCTAAAGTAGTGCACTATATAGGGAATAGGGCCCTGGTCTAAAGTAGTGCACTATATAAAGGGAATAGGGCCCTGGTCTAAAGTAGTGCACTATATAAAGGGAATAGGGCTCTGGTCTATAGTAGTGCACTATATAGGGAATAGGGCCCTGGTCTAAAGTAGTGCACTATCTAAAGGGAATAGGGCTCTGGTCTATAGTAGTGCACTATATAGGGAATAGGGCCCTGGTCTATAGTAGTGCACTATATAGGGAATAGGGCTCTGGTCTATAGTAGTGCACTATATAGGGAATAGGGTTCTGGTCTAAATCAGTGCACTTTAAAAAGGGAATAGGGACCCATTTGGGACCCAACCCCATGTGTTATGTTTTCATCATGTGTATAATATACATTGTGTAGGGAGGCTTTCTGGCTGGTTGGCAAGACTTCTCTAAAGACAACTAAACAATGCCTGGATTGACTTGCTTTAGAAAACACGACGTTACAACTTCGAAATGAAACGTAACGTCAACCACTAACTAACCATATGATGATATGAAACGTAACGTCAACCACTAACTAACCATATGATGATATGAAACGTAACGATCATCAACATTATCATAAAATATTATAAGTGGAAATATTTAAATGATTTATTTGATCGGATTATGGCATGAGAGATGAGAATGAAGAAAAGGACAAGCAAATTGTATAGATTTTTTTTCACGAGACCCTGTTTAACTCACTCTAACAAAGAGTTTTCCCATTTTGAGAGGGTCTCATTGATTCCCCAGCTAAAATGAGGCTTTGAGAATCTGTTTACAGGTCAAACAGACAGTTGAACATTGTACCCAGCTATACTATTACCCTCATTCTATTGATTGGACTCTTCCTGTTGTGTAACATGTATGGTAATGCTTGACAAACATTGGCAGTAGAATGGCCTTACTGAAGAGCTCAGTAACTTTCAACGTGGCACAGTCATAGGATACCCCCTTTCCAACAAGTCAGTTTGTAAAATTTCTGCCCTGCTAGAGCTGCCCCGGTCAACTGTAAGCGCTGTTATTGTGAAGTGGAAACGTTTAGGAGCAACAACGGCTCAGCCGCGAAGTGGTAGGCCACACAAGCTCACGGAACGGGACCGCTGAAGCGTGTTCCACGTAAACATGGTCTGTCCTCAGTTGCAACACTCACTACCGAGTTCCAAACTGCCTCCGGAGGCAACGTCAGCACAAGAACTGTTAGTCGGGACCTTTAGGAAATGGGTTTCCATGGCCGAGCAACCGCACACAAGCCTAAGATCATCATGCACAATGCCAAGCATCGGCTGGAGTGGTGTAAAGCTCGCCGCCATTGGACTCTAGAGCAGTGGAAACGTGTTCTCTGGAGTGATGAATCACGCTTAGTAGTTAGTTCCGAGAGTTCTAAACAACTGGGAACTCAGAAAAAAATGTTCTCCGACCGGGAAAAATCAATTTGAACGGTCAACTCAGAATTCCAAATAGGGAACTCTTTCTAGAAGTTCGACTTTCCGACCTGAAGATCACTGACGTCATAATTATTCTTTTTTTTCCTGAGTTCCCAGTTGTTTTGAATGTGGCAATACTACCATTCAGCTGGTGTAACTGAGTCAGGTTTGTAGGCCTCCTTGCTCGCACATGCTTTTCTTTCTTTTTTGCTGAGCGGCCTTTCAGGTTATATTGATATAGGACTTGTTTTACTGTGGATATAGATACTTTTGTACCTGTTTCCTACAGCATCTTCACAAGGTCCTTTGCTGTTGTTCTGGGATTGATTTGCACTTTTCGCACCAAAGTACGCTCATCTCTAGGAGACAGAATGCGTCTCCTTCCTGAGCGGTATGACGGCTGCGTGGTCCCATGGTGTTTATACTTGCGTACTATTGTTTGTACAGATGAACGTGGTACCTTCAGGCATTTGGAAATTGCTCCCAAGGATGAACCAGACTTGTGGAGGTCTACACTTTTTTTCTGAGGTCTTGGCTGATTTCTTTTGATTTTCCCATGATGGCAAGCAAAGAGGCACTGAGTTTGAAGGTAGGCCTTGAAATACATCCACAGGTACACCTCCAATTGACTCAAATGATGTCAATTAGCCTATCAGAAGCTTCTAAAGCCATGACATCATTTTCTGGAATTTTCCAAGCTGTTTAAAGGCACAGTCAACTTAGTGTATGTAAACTTCTGACCCACTGGAATTATGATACAGTAAATTATAAGTGAAATAATCTGTAAACAATTGTTGGAAAAATGACTTGTGTCATGCACAAAGTAGATGTCCTAACCGACTTGACAAAACTATAGTTTGTTAACAAGAAATGTGTGGAGTGGTTGAAAAATGAGTTTTAATGAATCCAACCTAAGTGTATGTAAACTTCTGACTTCAACTGTCTAAGAAAAAGACTTCACTATGCAAGTAAACATTTCACTGTACATTTCACTCACTTCTGTAAAGGACTCTGAGTGGTGCAGCGGTCTAAAGCACTGCATCTCAGTGCAAGAAGTGTCACTACAGGCCCTGGTTCAAATCCAGGCTGTATCACATCCGGCTGTGATTGGGAGTCCCATAACGTGGCGCACAACTGGCCCAGCACTGCCCGGTGTAGGTCGTCATTGTAAATAAGAATTTGTTCTTAACTGACTTGCCTAGTTAAATAAAGGTAAAATTAAAAAGATCCTCTGCATGTGACAAATAAATGTAGATTTTATGTGATATAGTGTAAGTTTACCATAGACGGTAATGTGAAAAACAACATGACCTGCACCAAAGTCAGATTAGGATATAGGCCAAGGACTAGATAAAGTGTATTTTTACTAATCGTTTTTGCTACTACCTTCAACACTTTTAGTCTTGTAATCTTTGGTTGTTTACTACACTACTCCCTCTGTTTAGCACATGGCCTCACATGTGAATACTTAAAGAAATGGGTGGGGCTAAGGCTTAAGAGGGTGTGAACAATGCTGGATGGGTGTAGACAAAGAGGAGCTCTCGAGTAAATTAACCAAAATATTTACGGACCATTTTCTCAAACGTGGGGTTACAAGTGTATCAACTTTCAAAGCAGAATTACTTTCCCATTGTTCCTCAACTGTAGTGTCTGATATACCATTTTCTATCTCAGAGTCTCTACTTTTATCCAATGTAAAAAACACCATTTCAAATGCTGCTACATAAGATGGGTCACATTTGTAGGGAAAACAAAACCAGCTTTGAAAACAAGGATAGCAGAACACAGTAGTAATATCAGGACCCTTGACCAGAAAAACCCCGTGGCTGAGCATTTCATGGAGGCTCGTCACAACATCAGCTCTCTGAGATACATTGGTATCGAACATGTTAAGACTCCTAGGAGGGGGAGACGCTGATAATCAATTGCATTGAATTCACCGTTTGTCTGCCATGTCTCCTAAAGGTCTGAGCCAAGAGTCTGATTTCAGACCATTTCTCACATGAATATGTCACGTTGGTTTGTCCTGCCATGCAGGTCTCCTAAAGGTCTGAGCCAAGAGTCTGATTTCAGACCATTTCTCACATGAAGAGGTCACGTTGGTTTGTCCTGCCATGCAGGTCTCCTAAAGGTCTGAGCCAAGAGTCTGATTTCAGACCATTTCTCACATGAAGAGGTCACGTTGGTTTGTCCTGCCATGCAGGTCTCCTAAAGGTCTGAGCCAAGAGTCTGATTTCAGACCATTTCTCACATGAAGAGGTCACGTTGGTTTGTCCTGCCATGCAGGTCTCCTAAAGGTCTGAGCCAAGAGTCTGATTTCAGACCATTTCTCACATGAAGAGGTCACGTTGGTTTGTCCTGCCATGCAGGTCTCCTAAAGGTCTGAGCCAAGAGTCTGATTTCAGACCATTTCTCACATGAAGAGGTCACGTTGGTTTGTCCTGCCATGCAGGTCTCCTAAAGGTCTGAGCCAAGAGTCTGATTTCAGACCATTTCTCACATGAAGAGGTCACGTTGGTTTGTCCTGCCATGCAGGTCTCCTAAAGGTCTGAGCCAAGAGTCTGATTTCAGACCATTTCTCACATGAAGAGGTCACGTTGGTTTGTCCTGCCTTCCAGGTCGACAGTTGGTCATTTTCTACATATATATTAGATTTTTCTGTAACTATGACATGTGTCTCATTGATATCAAATTACTAGGGGTACACAAGTTGTTTTTGAAATAGGTCACTTTAATTATATCTCCAGCCACCGCAAATCCTGCGCGTTATGGTCATATGGTCATATTCCAACAGTTTCCAATGTAATCCTTTTTTTTTTTTTACCGTTGCCTAGATTTTAACTTGAACCATTTGTATGCATATAATCCATTATGACCCTACGTACCTCTGTGATTAATTATGATTGGCTATGAACCAAAGGGAATTTGAATTGTTTCCACAACCATGCGTCGTGTGAATAACGGTCATGTGAGGTGAAATGTGTACATTTTGGGATGTGAGCACTCAGTCTGTTTGACCTGATGTCGTCAATAAAGCTGTGAATTTGATTAATTTGTTTGTTTTTTTAAAGTAAAAAAACATAATTCCACTTTGACATTCTGGGGTATTGTGTGCAGGCCAATGACAGGAAAAAAAATCTCAATTTAATCCATTTTAAATTCAGGCTGTAACACACCAAAAATGTAGAAGAAGTCAAGGGGTGTGAATACTTTCAGAAGGTATAGGGTGCCATTTGGGACAGTCTTGTGGTGATGACCGCCAACACAAAGGTCATTGTTAAGAGTATTTATCATTTCCTGTCAACTTCCTGGTTTGTATACAGGAGGGGGGTACTGTCACGTCCTGACCAGAGTTCTTATGTGTTGTGCTTGTTTTAGTGTTGGTCAGGACGTGAGCTGGGTGGGAATTCTATGTTGTGTGTCTAGTTTGTCTGTTTCTGTGTTCGGCCTAATATGGTTCTCAATCAGAGGCAGCTGTCAATCGTTGTCCCTGATTGAGAATCATATATAGGAGGCTTGTTTTGTGTTGGGATTTTGTGGGTGACTGTTTCCTGTCTCTGTGTTTGTGGTCTGCACCAGATAGGTCTGTCTCGGTTTTCACATTTGTTATTTTGTATTTTGTATAGTGTTCACGTATTCGTCTCTTTGTTTATTAAATATGTTGAACACTAGCCGCGCTGCATTTTGGTCCTCTCCTTCACCAATGGAAGAAAACCGTTACAATAATTTCCTGTCAACTTCCTGGTTTTGTTCGTTCGTCTCTCACCATGAAGCTGTCCAAGGCTGTTAATTAGTTGCTTTAGTTTCTTCAATCAATACCTCGTCTTTAGTTTAATAAAGACGGTTAAATCCTTGTTAACTGACTCCTTTGATATCTCCATTAATTGACCTGAGGTAAAATACATCAAGTCAAGAACGAGGTAAGTTCCGTCTTTGCAATTAAGCGATAGAACAACAATGAAAGGTCGATTAAGAATAGAGGCAAACTGGTGAAGAAGCAAGCACATGCGGATGGTTCCCTCTCTCTTCTATCTCTCTCTCTCTGACAATTATTCATGCCTAGATGAGAGGAGAAAAATCTTACAATATCAACAAACAAAAAAAATGCCTTTCACCGTCTCTTGATAATTGGTTTATTGGCAACTATTAAACGTCGAAGCGTGGAGACTGCACTCAAAGCAAATGTTCCCTGAAAGCAGACTTCATAAATTATCAAATGGTTCTTCTGTCACACACTATATGTTCATGTATAGGACAAGATATTATAGTATACCATATGGGCTTCCTCACAGTATGGGCCAAACAAGTCTATTTGGATATTTCACAGTCTAATCTAGCCTAGTGGGCCAAACAAGTCTATTGGGATATTTTAAAGTCTAATCTAGCCTAGTGGGCCAAAGACGCCTATTAGGATATTTTACAGTCCATTCATTCAGACCAATTACATATTCAGTCCAATGTCATTTCATACCTTTAGTGTAATTACAGGATGTGCAAGGAAGGGATTGCATTAGATCTTAAGTAGCATACTAGGATATCTGAAGCAACATCCACACATTTCTGTTACAAAGATCTATTAAAATTAGAGATCCATTCCATTAGAAAGATCTATTAAAATTAGAGATCCATTCCATTACAAAGATCTATTAAAATTAGAGATACATTCCATTAGAAAGATCTATTAAAATTAGAGATCCATTCCATTAGAAAGATCTATTAAAATTAGAGATCCATTCCATTAGAAAGATCTATTAAAATTAGAGATCCATTCCATTAGAAATATCTATTAAAATTAGAGATCCATTCCATTACAAAGATCTATTAAAATTAGAGATACATTCCATTACAAAGATCTATTAAAATTAGAGATACATTCCATTACAAAGATCTATTAAAATTAGAGATACATTCCATTAGAAAGACCAGTTAAAAAATTGTCAAAATCAGTTAGATCATAAGCAGAAAGGCTGCTTTCCATGGTACAGCAACAAAAAACAACAAGCTCAGCAAAACACCTACCTAAGAAAACCATTAGTCGCCTGAGCCATTATCACACTGAGGAGGCAATCCTCTTTCAACCACGTCCCCTCCCTTCACAGAGAGAGAGAGAGTGCCTCTGTCCGCACCCCATTTAATATGAGGGGACTGGGGTCCCCAAGGGAATCCCTTCTAATGAGATAGAGCTTCATCCCTCTACTTTCCTCCTTCTCTCTCTCTCTCTCTCGCTGTTGGACACAGTCGGATGGACATGTCTCTAATCTCCAGGGGTTTTATGGTAATGAAGGGGTTAAAGCCGACTGTATCTGGAAGACTGGTAGGAACATGTGAGAAGAAAAAAAAAGGTACCGTACACCAGTATTACATTTGAATACATTTGAAAGGGTTACATATAAAATAATTAAAATTGTATGATAGTGTTTCCCCTACATTATTCTCCAGGCGGGGTGCACCCGACCCAACAATTAGCTGATTTCCAGTGGATGACATGAATGATTGAGGGTGACACACACAGGCAGGCACAGTTTAGATATCTTCTTACGAATATCAATTATACAGTTGCCTCATTCAATCATCTGAGACAGTCATTATCTAGGACTCATCTTAATTGGTCGGATATGCGAAAAACAACGGTTTAACTGCAGTTTGAAAACGATAACCCGTGCTGTATGAATGTACCCAGCAGGCAATACATAGCTACATTCTCATTTGTAATGGATAATCAACGAGGGGCTATGCCTTCTCTGGAAAATAACGAATGACGTAGAAGGTGTGTTCCACCACGCGCTATCGAGGCAGCACAGCCGTTTGCGTCTCCCTTCCTCCCCTCAACAACACGGGAAGAAGACGTCTTGTGACAACTCTCTACCATCTCTCCTCCTGTCTCTATTGTCTTTGTTCTCAGGTACGTGTTGTACACAAGCATATTATCTGTAGAACATGTTACAGTCGAAATAATAGTTGACTGTGTGATACTTACCTTTTTTAGGTTGAAATTGTACACGTTTTTTTTTTTAAAGGTGTAAAACGATCGAGTGAAAACTCTTAGCGATCTTGACGTAGGGATTGACTGGGTTTGCGGCTAAGCAAGGAGTAACATATGACAGAACGACGCCAGATAATATTCTGGTTTTAATTTTTATTGATGTATAGCTTCTAAGGTAATATTGTAATTTCTTTTCTACTCCGTTTATATGGACGAGGCCCTGACGTTTCCCAAGTCTTCTATATTACAGCCTGTAGGGTCGCTATTAGCTTAGCGCCTACCGCTAGCTGGTTCAGAATTGAGATGTACCAGTTTATGCTTCAGTTAGCTATTTAAAAGCATTTTTATGGTAACATAGTACATGAGGTTAAGATGAATAGTGAGACGGTATATGTCTTTTTTTTTAACTACAAGTCAATGTATTAGCTAGTATTACTTTTAAATACAGAGAATATATTATGTTACTGTACTTACTAGTCTTCTACAGCATCTGACTGAATTATTCATGTTTTGCAGATGCTAATTCACCCAGACTCGAACGTTACTGTCCCAAAGAACGTCTGAAGGGCGGCCATGTAACCAGGCCAACAGTCCCAAAGAATGTCTGAAGGCCGGCCATGTAACCAGGCCAACAGTCCCAAAGAACGTCTGAAGGGTGGCCATGTAACCAGGCCAACAGTCCCAAAGAACGTCTGAAGGGCTGCCATGTAACCAGGCCAACAGTCCCAAAGAACGTCTGAAGGGCTGCCATGTAACCAGGCCAACAGTCCCAAAGAACGTCTGAAGGGCTGCCATGTAACCAGGCCAACAGTCCCAAAGAACGTCTGAAGGGTGGCCATGTAACCAGGCCAACAGTCCCAAAGAACGTCTGAAGGGCGGCCATGTAACCAGGCCAACAGTCCCAAAGAACGTCTGAAGGGCGGCCAAGTAACCAGGCCAACAGTCCCAAAGAACGTCTGAAGGGCGGCCAAGTAACCAGGACAACAGTCCCAAAGAACGTCTGAAGGGTGGCCATGTAACCAGGACAACAGTCCCAAAGAACGTCTGAAGGACGGCCATGTAACCAGGCCAACAGTCCCAAAGAACGTCTGAAGGGCGGCCATGTAACCAGGCCAACAGTCCCAAAGAACGTCTGAAGGGCGGCCATGTAACCAGGACAACAGTCCCAAAGAACGTCTGAAGGGTGGCCATGTAACCAGGACAACAGTTCCACTGCAAATGGCAAGAGTGCTTTTGATCAGGGTTTCCCAAACTCGGTCCTGGGGCCCCCATTGGTGCACGTTTTGTTTTTTGCACTACACAGCCGATTCAAATAATTAAAGCTTCATGATGAGTTGGTTATTTGAATCCGCTGTGTTGTGTTAGGGCAACAAACAAAAAAACGTGACCCCCAGAGTGGGTCCCAGGACAGAGTTGGGGAAACCCTGTTTTACATGTGGACATGTTGCTGAAAACAGAGATTGCATAGTCCATAGAATTACTAGAAGGGGCATAGGCCCATAGATCAGGGCTAGGAGGGGCTCTGCCTTGGGGTTGAGGGAGGAGCTTTCTTAGGGTCAATAGTTAAAAGAAGATCCAATCACATTGGATAATTTAAAAAATAAAAATAAATTGGTGTCTCCATCTCAGAATGCGCATAAGGATAACAGGAGTTATGTCGGAGATACATGGTCTGTTAATTGTATATATTTAACAAGGCAAGTCAGTTAAGAACAAATTCTTATTTACAATGACGGCCTATCAAAAGGCCTCCTGCGGGGACAGGGGCTGGGATTTAACAAATATATATATATATATAGGACAAAACACACATCACGACAAGAGAGACACCACAACACTACATAATGAGAGACCTAAGACAATAACATAACATGGCAGCAACACATGACAACACAGCATGGTAGCAACACAACATTACAACAAGATGGTGACAACGCAACATGACGACAACATGGCAGCAACACAACATGGCAGCAGCACAACATGGTATCAACACAACATGACAACATGGCAGCAACACAACATGGTAGCAGCACAAAACATGTTACAAACATTATTGGGCACAGACAACAACACAAAGGGCAAGAAGGTAGAGACAACAATATATCACACAAAGCAGCCACAACTGTCAGTAAGTGTGTCCATGATTGAGTCTTTGAATGAAGAGATGGAGATAAAACTGTCCAGTTTGAGTGTTTGCTGCAGCTCGTTCCAGTCGCTAGCTGCAGCGAACTGAAAAGACGAGCGACCCAGGGATGTGTGTGATTTGGGGACCTGGAGGATGAGGGCTGCAGTAGATATCTCAGACAGGGGGGAGTGAGGCCTAAGAGGGTTTTATAAATATGCATCAACCAGTGGGTCTTGCGACGGGTATACAGAGATGACCAGTTTACAGAGGAGTATAGAGTGCACTGATGTGTCCTATAAGGAGCATTGGTGGCAAATCTGATGGCCGAATGGTAAAGAACATCTAGCCGCTCGAGAGCACCCTTACCTGCCGATCTATAAATTACATCTCCGTAATCTAGCATGGGTAGGATGGTAATCTGAATCAGGGTTAGTTTGGCAGCTGGTGTGAAAGAGGATTGATTACAATAGAGGAAACCAAGTCTAGATGTAACTTTAGCCTGCAGCTTTGATATGTGCTGAGAGAAGGAAAGTGTACCGTCTAGCCATACTCCCAAGTACTTGTATGAGGTGACTACCTCAAGCTCTAAACCCTCAGAGGTAGTAATCACACCTGTGGGGAGAGGGACATTCTTCTAACCAAACCACATGACATTTGTTTTGGAGGTGTTCAGAACAAGGTTAAGGGCAGAGAAAGCTTGTTGAACACTAAGAAAGCTTTGTTGTAGTGTTTAACACTAAATCCAGGGAGGGGCCAGCTCAATCCTGCTCTACACCCTAACTAACACTGTTTCGGATGGGAAAGTCCATTCTACTCATTTATTTAACTAGGCAAGTCAGCTAAGAACACATTCGTATTTACAACGACGGCCTACCCTGTGCCAAACCCAACCCCTAACTACAGTTTGTTAACAAGAAATTTGTGGAGTGGTTGAAAAACAAGTTTTAATGACTCCAACCTAAGTGTATGTAAACTTCAGACTTCAACTGTATATACAGTGGGGAGAACAAGTAATTGATACATTGCCGATTTTGCAGGTTTTCCTACTTACAAAGCATGTAGAGGTCTGTAATTTTTATCATAGGTACACTTCAACTGTGAGAGACGGAATCACATTGTATGATTTTTAAGTAATTAATTTGCATTTTATCCAGAGCGTTGCTGACTAACTGTGCTGCCGCCCAAAATATTGCCGACGTTTACTGACACCATATTCAATGGTTGTTGAGTGTTCGTAAATCAATCAGTTATTCTGAAATCGGAGTAGAAGGCCAGACTGAATTTATGAACGCACCTGAAATGGTTACTTGCAAAGTGTAGTATTTTGTTAAGACATGTAGCTAGCTAGCTAGCTAGCTAAACAATGAACAATAATCCCAACTCATGATGTTACTACCCTGCATGAATCTGCTCGTAGCTAACCAACCAGGTTCAATGTTGGATATCTAACATTAGGCTATAACTAGCCAAGCAAATGGCTCTGAGATACGAATAATAAGATCATACACGTAATGTTAGCTAGTGAGCCAGCCAGCTAACATTAGCTAGTTAGCTAACAGTACACTAACTTGAAATGAAAACAACTTTGTCAAAAATTAGAACTGTGTAATATCTGAAAATGTAGCTAGCTAGGCTATCTTACCCGTATACATCATGGCTTCTCCCTGTCACAGGTTGCCACGGTTGCCCTTAGTTTGAAGATATAATCCGGAGGCAGGTGTTTTCTCCATCTCTTTAGCTATCATACTCTTAATTCCACTGATTTCAAAACTCAGTTCTCCAGAAAGTGGAGAGCAACACTTACGCAGCTCTACTAAGAGATATATATTTATTTAAAAAAGCCACGTTAGACAGGATTACCTAAACATACTGACCAGCTCATATAGACAGAAGCGGGCTACGTGGCAGACCAATCCGAACTCATCTCTCGGCATGTCCAGCCCACTCATTATCTCAGCCAATCATGGCTAGCGGGAAGGTTACTGACTTTTTCTGTGGCTAAACCAACTAGGCTCGTAATTTAACAATTTTATTCATATTTACAGATGGCATACAAGTTTGTTATTAAGGAACATGACAGTTCACTTTCCAGAAAGCATTTCTGCCCCAAAAAAACAATTTTGATTACGTTCAAACGGCTCTCGTGTGAAGTAGTGACCCGCGACATACGCCTAGTTTCCTGAAACGGGAAGACAGACAGACAGACAGACAGACAGACAGACAGACAGACAGACAGACAGACAGACAGACAGACAGACAGACAGACAGACAGACAAGGGCAGGCCGACAGACAAAGGCAGGCCGACAGACAAAGGCAGGCCGACAGACAAAGGCAGGCAGACAGACAGAAAGGCAGAGAGAAAGGCAGGCAGACAGACAGAAAGGCAGAGAGAAAGGCAGGCAGACAGACAGAAAGGCAGAGAGAAAGGCAGGCAGACAGACAGAAAGGCAGAGAGAAAGGCAGGCAGACAGACAGAAAGGCAGGCTCCTTCTAAGCTTTGATTGGGTCTTAAACGCAGACCTGAGAAGGATGAGAATATACAAATATTTACTCTGTATTATTCATATCTTTATTCCCCCTCCAGAGATTAACATGGGGAGAGAGAGAGAGGGAGAGAGAGGAGAGTAAGACAGAGATGAGAGAAAGACAGATGAGAGAAAGACAGAGATGAGAGAGAGAGAGAGAGAGAGAGAGAGAGAGGAGAGAGACAGACAGACAAAGCGAGAGAGAACTTTCATGTCAGAAACCCAGACAGAGGATGAAATCTCCAGGGAGCGATGGGGAGAGAGAGACGCAGCCTGTGTCCCAAATTGCATCGTATTTCCTATATAGTACAATACTTTTGATCAGGGCCCATAGAGGGCATAGACAAATAGCAAGAGGAAACATGCTGACATTGATTTTGTTCCCTGTACACAAACAAGTCTGAGTCACAATGACACGAGAGACAATGTCTGATGGGGAAAGACACTGTCTGATGGATGGGGAAAGACAAGTGAAGCAGAAATGTCTTTCCCTAGACAGGCTAGCTAGCAGTGGTGGAAAAAGTACCCAGTTGTCATACTTGAGTAAAAGTAAAGATACCTTTAATAGAAAATGACTCAGTAAAAGTGAAAGTCGTGCTTTTCAGCTAAAATTATTATATAGAATTCTTGCCATTAACAAAATGTTGAATATTTGGGGCATAAAACCATCGAAGCTCTGCAGATTTTGTTGTGAGGATACAGAATCAATAGACCATTTGTTTTGGTATTGCCCTGTTTCTGGTCTCAGGTTCAGGAATGGCTGAAAATGAATAGCATTGAACTAAAATTGACCCTAGAAATAGTACTGTTAGGAGATCTGGAGAGACCGGGTCAGTCAATTACTAATATACTAATACTCTTAGTAAAAATATTTATCTTCAACTCACAATCTGTGGATTCTATTCGATTAGATAGATTGAAATTGTACGTTAAACATCACAGCATAGTTGAAAGATATATGTTGTGTAGAAATCCGAAGAGGTTGGCCAGGAGAGATAGATGGGATGGGCTGAGAGAAGCTGGGGGTGGCCAGGAGAGATAGATGGGATGGGCTGAGAGAAGCTGGGGGTGGCCAGGAGAGATAGATGGGATGGGCTGAGAAAAGCTGGGGGTGGCCAGGAGAGATAGATGGGATGGGCTGAGAGAAGCTGGGGGTGGCCAGGAGAGATAGATGGGATGGGCTGAGAGAAGCTGGGGGTGGCCAGGAGAGATAGATGGGATGGGCTGAGAGAAGCTGGGGGTGGCCAGGAGAGATAGATGGGATGGGTTGAGAGAAGCTGGGGGTGGCCAGGAGAGATAGATGGGATGGGCTGAGAGAAGCTGGGGGTGGCCAGGAGAGATAGATGGGATGGGCTGAGCGAAGCTGGGGGTGGCCAGGAGAGATAGATGGGATGGGCTGAGAGAAGCTGGGGGTGGCCAGGAGAGATAGATGGGATGGGCTGAGAGAAGCTGTGGGTGGCCAGGAGAGATAGATGGGATGGGTTGAGAGAAGCTGGGGGTGGCCAGGAGAGATAGATGGGATGGGTTGAGAGAAGCTGGGGGTGGCCAGGAGAGATAGATGGGATGGGCTGAGAGAAGCTGGGGGGATAGATGGGATGTAGAATTGGAGACAAGTGGGAGTGGAGTTGTAGATGGTTGAGGGGCAGCGCTTGGGGAACTGTTGGGGGGGGAACTGTTGGGGGGATCTTGAAGGGCTGGTGACCTTGATGTCGGGAGCCGGTGGCTGATGGATCGCTGGTTCGGGTCCCCGTTTTTCACCTTGTGGGAGATCTGTCGACGTGCCCTTGAGCAGGACGTTGACCCTGGTTGCTTCTCCTGTGTGTCGCTCTGGATGGGAGTCTGTTAGATGACTTATGTGATGTAGTTGTTGAGCAGCTTCACTGCAAGTATATTGTATGTTTTAAATATTCACTAAAACATTCTTTTTCTTTTAAAGTGAAAGTCACCCAGTAAAAAACTACTTGAGTAAAAGTTTAAAAGTATTTGGTTTTAAAAAGTATCAAAAGTAAAAGTACAAGTATAAATAATTTCAAATTCCTTACATTAAGCAAAGCAGCTGGCCACATGTTCTAGATGTTATTTATTCATGAATAGCCAGGGGCACGCTCCAACTCTCAGTAATAATTTACAAACTAAGCATGTGTTTAGTGAGTCCTCCAGATCAGAGGCAGTAGGGATGACCAGGGATGTTCTCTGTGTAGTGAGTCCTCCAGATCAGAGGCAGTAGGGATGACCAGGGATGTTCTCTGTGTAGTGAGTCCTCCAGATCAGAGGCAGTAGGGATGACCAGGGATGTTCTCTGTTTAGTGAGTCCACCAGATCAGAGGCAGTAGGGAGGACCAGGGATGTTCTCTGTTTAGTGAGTCCTCCAGATCAGAGGCAGTAGGGATGACCAGGGATGTTCTCTGTTTAGTGAGTCCACCAGATCAGAGGCAGTAGGGAGGACCAGGGATGTTCTCTGTTTAGTGAGTCCTCCAGATCAGAGGCAGTAGGGAGGACCAGGGATGTTCTCTGTTTAGTGAGTCCACCAGATCAGAGGCAGTAGGGATGACCAGGGATGTTCTCTGTTTAGTGAGTCCTCCAGATCAGAGGCGGTAGGGATGACCAGGGATGTTCTCTGTTTAGTGAGTCCTCCAGATCAGAGGCAGTAGGGATGACCAGGGATGTTCTTTTGATAAGTGTGTGAATTGGACCATTTTCCTGTCCCGCTAAGCATTCAAAATGTAACGAGTACTTTTGGGTGTCAGGGAAAAATGTATGGAGTAAAAATACATAATCTTCTTTAAGAATGTAGTGAAGTTAAAGTTGTCAAAAATATTAATAGTAAAGTACAGATACCCAAAAAAACTACTTAAGTAGTACTTTAAAGTATTTTTACACCACTGCTAGCTAGTCTAAATTTGATTTGGAAGGATAAAAGTGGTTGAAAACAAGCTTTTAAAATATTATAAACACTGATTTCACAAGATGACATTGGAGTAGCTTACGAACTAACGTCACAATCATAACACACCAAGTATGAGAAAAGGAAATAACTTTCCTTCATACAAAAGTTCTCTAACATTTTGTACAAAAGCTACATTCCAGAAAATATGTATTCAAATAAAATAAAATAAAATCTATTTATATAGCCCTTCTTACATCAGCTGATATCTCAAAGTGCTGTACAGAAACCCAGCCTAAAACCCCCCAAACAGCAAGCAATGCAGGTGGAGAAGCACGGTATTCTCTGTAATCTTTAGCCTAAACGAAGAGAACATGTGATGCGATTGGCCCGCGAAGGTACGTGTGCCTGAAAGAAAGACAGTAAACAGAAGATTCTATAGGTCGGTTGCACCCACATTATCACCCACTAAATTCTACCACTGAATTCTACCACTGAATTCTACCACTGAATTCTACCACTGAATTCTACCACTGAATTCTACCACTGAATTCAGTCTGAATACATGCCAATCCAATACAAGTGTAAAAAACAGGAAAACAGCAAAGTTCAACTCCGTTAAAAAGCAAGAGACCAGAGAAAGTTGAGTCAATGCAGTGCTAGCTGTCAGCTAGCCACTGTTCCCAAATTGACGCTAATCTAACTAAATCACACAGTCCCGGAAATCTCAGCTCCTCTCTCCTCTCCTGTGAAGAGAGTCAAAAGGCCAAGTGCTAAAAATAAAACCTTTTCTCTTTTTCGTTGTCCATTCAAATTCATAAAGCTGGAATTGAACAGTGAGTACATTGAGTCCCAGCTTGCATCCCAAATGCACCCTATTCCATACATACTACTTTTGGCCAGGGCCCATAGGGTTAGTAGTGCACTACTTTTGACCAGGGCCCATAGGGTTAGTAGTGCACTACTTTTGGCCAGGGCCCATAGGGTTAGTAGTGCACTACTTTTGACCAGGGCCCATAGGGTTAGTAGTGCACTACTTTTGACCAGGGCCTATAGGGTAGTAGTGCACTACTTTTGACCAGGGCCCATAGGGTAGTGTATAGGGAATAGGGTACCATGTGGGAAGCAGTCCCAGCGTCCCAGTCTGTAATAAAACAGTGCTTTGTGGTTCCATAGGGAGAAAAGTCATGACTGTAGAACAGGGGAGATGGTCAGTACTGTATATGTCAAACCCTATCAGATGTATTGGTAACTAAGAGCAGGGAGGAAATAGAATGTTGGCAACAGGTACACTATTTTATTGAGCTGCCCAGGTCTCCCTTGTAAAACAGATCTTCTGAACTCAATGGGACTTCCTGGATAAATAAAAGTTCAATAAAAAGACTACATCAACCATATCTGCATTTCTGTCACAAACTTCCTTCAGGGTGGAAGTCAGTGTCTCCCAAATCCAATGGTGGGTTGAAACCCATTAAAGGGTAGCTCCTGTCCCGGGTCTCAGAATAAAGCTGGGGGCACTCTACGGATCACAGCTTCGAAAAGTTTGGAAACTACTTGGATACCTCCTGGATTTCACTCTGCAGACAAGGAACATGTCTATTTACAGTACCTATAAAAGTACACTGCTCAAAAAAATAAAGGGAACACTTAAACAACACAATGTAACCCCAAGTCAATCACACTTCTGTGAAATCAAACTGTCCACTTAGGAAGCAACACTGATTGACAATAAATTTCACATGCTGTTGTGCAAATGGAATAGACAAAAGGTGGAAATTATAGGCAATTAGCAAGACACCCCCAATAAAGGAGTGGTTCTGCAGGTGGTGACCACAGACCACTTCTCAGTTCCTATGCTTCCTGGCTGCATGTGAAATTTATTGTCAATCAGTGTTGCTTCCTAAGTGGACAGTTTGATTTCACAGAAGTGTGATTGACTTGGAGTTACATTGTGTTGTTTAAGTGTTCCCTTTATTTTTTTGAGCAGTGTATATAAAACTCATTAGAACCAACATGTTGTTCTATCGTTCTATAAAACTAATTAGAACCAACGTATCATTCTTTAAGACTCATTAGAACCAACATGTTGTTCTATAAAACTAATTAGAACCAACGTGTCATTCTATAAGACTCATTAGAACCAACATGTTGTTCTATCGTTCTATAAAACTAATTAGAACCAACGTATCATTCTATAAGACTCATTAGAACCAACATGTTGTTCTATCGTTCTATAAAACTAATTAGAACCAACGTATCATTCTATAAGACTCATTAGAACCAACGTATCCTTCTATAAGACTCATTAGAACCAACATGTTGTTCTATCGTTCTATAAAACTAATTAGAACCAACGTATCATTCTATAAGACTCATTAGAACCAACGTATCATTCTATAAGACTCATTAGAACCAACATATTGTTCTATCATTCTATAAAACTAATTAGAACCAACGCATCATTCTATAAGACTCATTAGAACCAATGTTTCATTCTATAAGACTCATTAGAACCAACATATTGTTCTATCATTCTATAAAACTAATTAGAACCAACGTATCATTCTATAAGACTCATTAGAACCAACATATTGTTCTATAAGACTCATTAGAACCAACATATTGTTCTCTCGTTCTATAAGACTCATTAGAACCAACGTATCATTCTATAAGACTCATTAGAACCAACATATTGTTCTATAAGACTCATTAGAACCAACGTATCATTCTATAAGACTCATTAGAACCAACATATTGTTCTATCGTTCTATAAGACTCATTAGAACCAACGTATCATTCTATAAGACTCATTAGAACCAACGTATCATTCTATAAGACTCATTAGAACCAACGTATCATTCTATAAGACTCATTAGAACCAACATATTGTTCTATCATTCTATAAGACTCATTAGAACCAACGTATCATTCTATAAGACTCATTAGAACCAACATATTGTTCTATCATTCTATAAGACTCATTAGAACCAACGTATCATTCTATAAGACTAATTAGAACCAACATATTGTTCTATAAGACTCATTAGAACCAACGTATCATTCTATAAGACTCATTAGAACCAACGTATCATTCTATAAGACTCATTAGAACCAACGTATCATTCTATAAGACTAATTAGAACCAACATATTGTTCTATAAGACTCATTAGAACCAACATATTGTTCTATAAGACTCATTAGAACCAACGTATCATTCTATAAGACTCATTAGAACCAACGTATCATTCTATAAGACTCATTAGAACCAACGTATCATTCTATAAGACTCATTAGAACCAACGTATCATTCTATAAGACTCATTAGAACCAACGTATCATTCTATAAGACTAATTAGAACCAACATATTGTTCTATAAGACTCATTAGAACCAACGTATCATTCTATAAGACTCATAAACTGGGGGGTTCGAGCCCTGAATGCTGATATCAGACTATATACCACAGGTATGACAAAACATGTATAAATATATACCACAGGTATGACAAAACATGTATAAATATATACCACAGGTATGACAAAACATGTATAAATATATACCACAGGTATGACAAAACATGTATAAATATATACCACAGGTATGACAAAACATGTATAAATATATACCACAGGTATGACAAAACATGTATAAATATATACCACAGGTATGACAAAACATGTATAAATATATACCACAGGTATGACAAAACATGTATAAATATATACCACAGGTATGACAAAACATGTATAAATATATACCACAGGTATGACAAAACATGTATAAATATATACCACAGGTATGACAAAACATGTATAAATATATACCACAGGTATGACAAAACATGTATAAATATATACCACAGGTATGACAAAACATGTATAAATATATACCACAGGTATGACAAAACATGTATAAATATATACCACAGGTATGACAAAACATGTATAAATATATACCACAGGTATGACAAAACATGTATAAATATATACCACAGGTATGACAAAACATGTATAAATATATACCACAGGTATGACAAAACATGTATAAATATATACCACAGGTATGACAAAACATGTATAAATATATACCACAGGTATGACAAAACATGTATAAATATATACCACAGGTATGACAAAACATGTATAAATATATACCACAGGTATGACAAAACATGTATAAATATATACCACAGGTATGACAAAACATGTATAAATATATACCACAGGTATGACAAAACATGTATAAATATATACCACAGGTATGACAAAACATGTATAAATATATACCACAGGTATGACAAAACATGTATAAATATATACCACAGGTATGACAAAACATGTATAAATATATACCACAGGTATGACAAAACATGTATAAATATATACCACAGGTATGACAAAACATGTATAAATATATACCACAGGTATGACAAAACATGTATAAATATATACCACAGGTATGACAAAACATGTATAAATATATACCACAGGTATGACAAAACATGTATAAATATATACCACAGGTATGACAAAACATGTATAAATATATACCACAGGTATGACAAAACATGTATAAATATATACCACAGGTATGACAAAACATGTATAAATATATACCACAGGTATGACAAAACATGTATAAATATATACCACAGGTATGACAAAACATGTATTTCTTACTGTTGTAATTAATTTGGTAACCAGTTTATAACAACAATAAGGCACCTCTGGGGTTTGTAGTATATGACCAATATACCACTTCTAATGGCTGTATCCAGGCACTCTGCGTTGCGTCGTGCTTAAGTACAGCCTTTAGCCTTGGTATATTGGCCATACACCACACCCCCTCGGGCCTTATTGCTTAATTAGAACCAACGTATCATTCTATCAGTCTATAAAACTCATTAGAAACAATGTTGAAACAACACTGATCCTTAACACGTTGGCCCCTCAGGGGTGCGTGCTCAGTCCTCTCCTGAACTCTGTTCACTCATGACTGCACGGCCAGGCACGACTCCAACACCATCATCAAGTTTGCAGATGACACAACAGTGGTAGACCTGATCACCGACAACAACGAGACAGCATATAGGGAGGAGGTCAGAGACCTGGCCGTGTGGTGCCAGAACAACAACCTATCCCTCAACGTGATCAAGACAAAGGAGATGATTGTGGACTACAGGAAAAGGAGGACAGAGCACGCCCCCATTCTCATCGACGGGGCTGTAGTGGAGCAGGTTGAGAGCTTCAAGTTCCTTGATGTCCACATCACCAACAAACTAACATGGTCCAAACACACCAAGACAGTCGTGAAGAGGGCACGACAAAGCCTATTCCCCCTCAGGAAACTGAAAGGATTCGGCATGGGTCCTCAAATCCTCAAAAGGTTCTACAGCTGCACCATCGAGAGCATCCTGACTGGTTGCATCACTGCCTGGTATGGCAACTGCTCTGCCTCTGACCGCAAGTACTACAGAGGGTAGTCTGGCTGATGTTGAATATGAATAATGCCCTGTACAGATCTCAGATAAGACCTCTTATAATTTAACAATTTCATGCGCTGAAGCTCGGCAGACATATTGGATTGCAATGGTTGTCAAAGATGAATGGGAATATGCTGTGTCCCTAATAGCACCATATTCACTATGGTGGAGTACTGTTGACCAGATCCCTATGACCAGATCCCTATGACCAGATCCCTTTGACCAGATCCCTATGACCAGATCCCTTTGATGAGATCCCTTTGACCAGATCCCTTTGACCAGATCCTTTTGACCAGATCCTTTTGACCAGATCCCTATGACCAGATCCCTATGACCAGATCCCTTTGGCCAGATCCCTATGACCAGATCCCTTTGACCAGATCCCTATGATGAGATCCCTTTGACCAGATCCCTATGACCAGATCCCTATGACCAGATCCCTTTGACCAGATCCCTATGACCAGATCCCTATGACCAGATCCCTTTGACCAGATCCCAATGACCAGATCCCAATGACCAGATCCCTATGGCCAGATCCTTTTGACCAGATCCTTTTGACCAGATCCCTATGATGAGATCCCCATGACCAGATCCCTATGACCAGATCCTTTTGACCAGATCCCTATGATCAGATCCCTATGGCCAGATCCCTATGACCAGATCCCTATGACCAGATACCTATGACCAGATCCCTATGATGAGATCCCTTTGACCAGATCCCTATGATCAGATCCCTATGGCCAGATCCCTATGGCCAGATCCCTTTGGCCAGATCCCTTTGGCCAGATCCCTTTGGCCAGATCCCTATGATCAGATCCCTATGCAGACAATGTGTGTGTGCGTTTGCTTTATTTGTGAGAATGTACACAGTATGTGGAGGTAAACTAAGCCTTGTGTGTGTTTCCAATCCACTTGGTAATTGGGAGGATGACATTGTGAGCAACAACACCATTCTGCCACCAGGCAGTAAATGGACCATATTACCCTTTTCTCTCTTCGACCTTCAGAGCGACAAGATATCACCATTATATCCCCAGTTTCCTCTATTCTGATCTAATGACAGTTAATAGTACCTTAGGCTCAATACTCCCTATACCCCCAGTTCCCTCTATTCTGATCTAATGACAGATAATAGTACCTCAGGCTCAATACTCCATATACCCCCAGTTCCCTCTATTCTGATCTAATGACAGTTAATCATGTCTGAGTCCAACTATTATTCCAGATCAGATCACTCCAGGTTTGCCGTGTCTTCCATACCCTGGTGAGCTAGCTTCCTCTCCTAGCTGTATTGTATTGCTTGTTGAGGGGATAGTGTACCCAAAGACTGAAAAGAACTCAAATGGGACTACATTCAAGAAGACAATCTGCTGGGTTCGTTCTCTTAGAAGACAATCTGCTGGGTTCGTTCTCTTAGAAGACAATCTGCTGGGTTCGTTCTCTTAGAAGACAATCTGCTGGGTTCATTCTCTTAGAAGACAATCTGCTGGGTTCATTCTCTTAGAAGACAATCTGCTGGGTTCATTCTCTTAGAAGACAATCTGCTGGGTTCATTCTCTTAGAAGACAATCTGCTGGGTTCATTCTCTTAGAAGACAATCTGCTGGGTTCATTATCTTTGAAGACAATCTGCTGGGTTCATTATCTTTGAAGACAATCTGCTGGGTTCATTATCTTTGAAGACAATCTGCTGGGTTCATTATCTTTGAAGACAATCTGCTGTGTTCATTCTCTTAGAAGACAATCTGCTGGGTTCATTATCTTTGAAGACAATCTGCTGGGTTCATTATCTATGAAGACAATCTGCTGGGTTCATTATCTATGAAGACAATCTGCTGGGTTCATTATCTTAGAAGACAATCTGCTGGGTTCATTCTCTTAGAAGACAATCTGCTGGGTTCATTCTCTTAGAAGACAATCTGCTGGGTTCATTATCTTAGAAGACAATCTGATGGGTTCATTATCTTAGAAGACAATCTGCTGGGTTCGTTCTCTTAGAAGACAATCTGCTGGGTTCATTATCTTAGAAGACAATCTGCTGGGTTCATTATCTTAGAAGACAATCTGCTGGGTTCATTATCTTAGAAGACAATCTGCTGGGTTCATTCTCTTTGAAGACAATCTGCTGGGTTCATTATCTTAGAAGACAATCTGCTGGGTTCATTCTCTTAGAAGACAATCTGCTGGGTTCGTTCTCTTAGAAGACAATCTGCTGGGTTCATTATCTTAGAAGACAATCTGCTGGGTTCATTATCTTAGAAGACAATCTGCTGGGTTCATTATCTTTGAAGACAATCTGCTGGGTTCATTATCTTAGAAGACAATCTGCTGGGTTCATTATCTTTGAAGACAATCTGCTGGGTTCATTATCTTTGAAGACAATCTGCTGGGTTCATTATCTTAGAAGACAATCTGCTGGGTTCATTCTCTTAGAAGACAATCTGCTGGGTTCATTCTCTTAGAAGACAATCTGCTGGGTTCATTATCTTTGAAGACAATCTGCTGGGTTCATTATCTTTGAAGACAATCTGCTGGGTTCATTATCTTTGAAGACAATCTGCTGGGTTCATTCTCTTAGAAGACAATCTGCTGGGTTCGTTCTCTTAGAAGACAATCTGCTGGGTTCATTATCTTAGAAGACAATCTGCTGGGTTCATTATCTTAGAAGACAATCTGCTGGGTTCATTCTCTTAGAAGACAATCTGTTGGGTTCATTATCTTAGAAGACAATCTGCTGGGTTCATTATCTTTGAAGACAATCTGCTGGGTTCATTATCTTAGAAGACAATCTGCTGGGTTGATTATCTTTGAAGACAATCTGCTGGGTTCATTATCTTTGAAGACAATCTGCTGGGTTCATTATCTTTGAAGACAATCTGCTGGGTTCATTATCTTTGAAGACAATCTGCTGTGTTCATTCTCTTAGAAGACAATCTGCTGGGTTCATTATCTTTGAAGACAATCTGCTGGGTTCATTCTCTTAGAAGACAATCTGCTGGGTTCATTATCTTTGAAGACAATCTGCTGGGTTCATTATCTTTGAAGACAATCTGCTGGGTTCATTCTCTTAGAAGACAATCTGCTGGGTTCATTATCTATGAAGACAATCTGCTGGGTTCATTATCTATGAAGACAATCTGCTGGGTTCATTATCTTAGAAGACAATCTGCTGGGTTCATTCTCTTAGAAGACAATCTGCTGGGTTCATTCTCTTAGAAGACAATCCGCTGGGTTCATTATCTTAGAAGACAATCTGATGGGTTCATTCTCTTAGAAGACAATCTGCTGGGTTCGTTCTCTTAGAAGACAATCTGCTGGGTTCATTATCTTAGAAGACAATCTGCTGGGTTCATTATCTTAGAAGACAATCTGCTGGGTTCATTATCTTAGAAGACAATCTGCTGGGTTCATTCTCTTTGAAGACAATCTGCTGGGTTCATTATCTTAGAAGACAATCTGCTGGGTTCATTCTCTTAGAAGACAATCTGCTGGGTTCGTTCTCTTAGAAGACAATCTGCTGGGTTCGTTCTCTTAGAAGACAATCTGCTGGGTTCGTTCTCTTAGAAGACAATCGGCTGGGTTCATTATCTTAGAAGACAATCTGCTGGGTTCATTATCTTAGAAGACAATCTGCTGGGTTCATTCTCTTTGAAGACAATCTGCTGGGTTCATTCTCTTAGAAGACAATCTGCTGGGTTCATTATCTTAGAAGACAATCTGCTGGGTTCATTATCTATGAAGACACTCTGCTGGGTTCATTATCTTTGAAGACAATCTGCTGGGTTCATTATCTTTGAAGACAATCTGCTGGGTTCATTCTCTTAGAAGACAATCTGCTGGGTTCATTATCTTAGAAGACAATCTGCTGGGTTCATTCTCTTACAAGACAATCTGCTGGGTTCATTCTCTTAGAAGACAATCTGCTGGGTTCATTCTCTTAGAAGACAATCTGCTGGGTTCATTCTCTTAGAAGACAATCTACTGGGTTCATTCTCTTAGAAGACAATCTGCTGGGTTCATTCTCTTAGAAGACAATCTACTGGGTTCATTCTCTTAGAAGACAATCTGCTGGGTTCATTCTCTTAGAAGACAATCTGCTGGGTTCATTATCTTTGCCTAAAGACATATACTGTACATGCCAGTTATATCTTCCCTCTGGAGCTGAGCTATAGGCTGTTCCTGTTTTACCTTCCCTCTGGAGCTGAGTTATAGGCTGTTCCTGTTTTACCTTCCCTCTGGAGCTGAGCTATAGGCTGTTCCTGTTTTACCTTCCCTCTGGAGCTGAGTTATAGGCTGTTCCTGTTTTACCTTCCCTCTGGAGCTGAGTTATAGGCTGTTCCTGTTTTACCTTCCCTCTGGAGCTGAGCTATAGGCTGTTCCTGTTTTACCTTCCCTCTGGAGCTGAGCTATAGGCTGTTCCTGTTTTACCTTCCCTCTGGAGCTGAGCTATAGGCTGTTCCTGTTTTACCTTCCCTCTGGAGCTGAGCTATAGGCTGTTCCTGTTTTACCTTCCCACTGGAGCTGAGCTATAGGCTGTTCCTGTTTTACCTTCCCTCTGGAGCTGAGCTATAGGCTGTTCCTGTTTTACCTTCCCTCTGGAGCTGAGCTATAGGCTGTTCCTGTTTTACCTTCCCTCTGGAGCTGAGTTATAGGCTGTTCCTGTTTTACCTTCCCTTTGGAGCTGAGCTATAGGCTGTTCCTGTTTTACCTTCCCACTGGAGCTGAGCTATAGGCTGTTCCTGTTTTACCTTCCCTCTGGAGCTGAGCTATAGGCTGTTCCTGTTTTACCTTCCCTCTGGAGCTGAGCTATAGGCTGTTCCTGTTTTACCTTCCCTCTGGAGCTGAGCTGAAGGCTGTGTCTACTGTACATAGCAAGGAGCAGCCTTGTCCCTTTATGTAACGAGGAGGAGTCCTATCTGTCCCCTATGGTCGTAGGTCAGGTTTGACCTTTTGAAGCATTTAGAGGTCGCCTCACTCCTATTTCCTCTGACACGATCCAAGGTGACAGCTTGCTCTTCTGACCACGTGCTGTGTCCTCTCCGTACTCTCTGCCTGGGCCAGTCATAAGATCTATCTGATCTGACCAGTACTGTGACCTCGACAGATGACAGCCACCAGAAATGGCAACAGAAAGTGCTGATTTGGTGCTTTCTTCACTTGGCTGAAGTGGGGACATGGAAGCTGGCCTTTTTCTCAATCTGTTAGGCAAGGTATGGGTACAGTACAACCAGCAGTATTCTCTAAACAGACCAAAAGGTAGATGTTATTGGCTCCTAACACTACCTCTAACTTCCTTCATACTGGACACACAAAGACATGAAAAATGTATCCATGATTTCATCTGACTCTGGTGAAGTAGATAAAGGGTCTCAATGTCCAAAATCCTGAGGTATCCCTTTCATAGCCGGGCAGTAAGGGGTCTACATATTAACTGGCGAGGAGGACAAATATAAGCCGCAAGAAAAGTGAGGACAAATTTGACTTTGTTTATGACTTTGAATTAGACAAAATGAAGTCATCTAGTTATCTTAGTATTGTTAAATGTGTTAGGTGAAATAGTGGTGAGAATACCATGCAGAAACTTCATTTCATGTTTTTTTTTTTCCTTTGTCGTTTTAAGAAGAACAGTCCACACAACACCAGTCTACTATCTGCTGGTAAATCAGCTGAGATTAAAGTGGAACTGACAGTGTTTTAAGCAACATGAAATCTTATTCAAATCTGTTCATATAAACCCCCAGGAAGAATATGACACTATTTAAAAACATTTTTTTACAAGTGAGCACTTCATTTATGGTCATTTTCACATTATCATGAATTCATAGAATGTTTGGGAATGACTTAAACTAAGACATTTGTGAAAATTCTATAGCAATATAGAGTGGGAAAACGGCCGTGTGATTGGACAATTAATAGATACTGCAGTGAATAAAACCTGAATAAAAACATCTGTCTCGTCCAGGACCGGAGACTACACAGACCGGTGCGCCATAGCCAATCAGAGCTACAGTAGGCCTATATGCAAATTTGCCATAGCCAATCAGAGCTACAGTAGGCCTATATGCAAATAAGCCATTTGCCATAGCCAATCAGAGCTACAGTAGGCCTATATGCAAAAACATTTTTTTTTATTTTTATTTCACCTTTATTTAACCAGGTAGGCTAGTTGAGAACAAGTTCTCATTTGCAACTGCGAAAAAAATAAGCCATTTGCCACACGGGCCTGTCATCATTCACGTTGAACGTGACAGTGTGTTTACAGGCAGTAGCAACATCACGATGTTAGATCATTCGAACGCATTCGCCAAAAAAAAGCCACATTAATGGATTTCTGCAAATATGTAAATACCACAGGAGTCCTCTTACATTTGGGAACTTTACAGTCCTATTGATCAAACATTAAAAAGGTAGGCTCTCTCTCCCTCAGTTGCCTATGCACATCAACAAAAACAAGGTCAACAACTAATGCTAACCAGAGCGAGATAAGCTAAAATCTAAACGAGGGAACATTAGATAAACCCTCTCAAACTTTTTCAGCTAGTTGGCCATCAAAATTGCACTGATAAACGATGGTGAATGGTATCCTGCTCGTCTTCTGCAGCTTGCCTGCCAATCCATGTTTGTCCCCCAACCCACGTTTTGACAACGGAATGGGAGCCTGCCAGCCCATTTGATCGATACCAAATAAATTTGATTGACAACTAAGAGATATGCTAACTGTGGATAACAGTCGTTCAAGTTCAGCATAGCTAGTTGCCTAGCAAACCGATTCACATTTCTTGCTAGCTAAGCAAATGACATTTGCCTCTAGCTGTAGCCACTGAAAAATGATGAAGGGAAAAAGTTGGTCACTCACCTACTCCTCCAATGACATGACATCCTCCCAGCAGATAGCTAGCTAGCTAGCAAGCTAACTGTAGGCTCTGTGTTTTTAGCTTGCTCAATAAATAGATACGCTAGCCCAGGGGTGTCAAACTCAATCAACGCACGGGCCATATATATTTTATTTTTCCACAGGCCAGACATATTTGTTTTTACAGAAAAACGGGCAGCTCAGTCCAGTGTGTGTGTTCTTTTGCCCATCTTAATTTTTTCTTTTTATTGGCCAGTCTGAGATATGGCTTTTTCTTTGCAACTCTGCCTAGAAGGCCAGAATCCCGGAGTCGCCTCTTCACTGTTGACGTTGAGACTGGTGTTTTGTGGGTACTATTTAATGAAGCTGCCAGTTGACGACTTGTAAGGCGTCTGTTTCTCAAACTAGACACTTTAATGTACTTGTCCTCTTGCTCAGTTGTGCACCGGGGCCTCCCACTCCTCTTTCTATTGGAGGAAATACGTTTCTGGCTTGTGAGGAACGTATTTGCTGGCCTCATAAATGCTACCCAACTAAGCTAATATTTATATATATAGAAAAATAAATAGTTATACTAACCCATTTGCAATCCCTTTAGCGTTGCTTGCTGGCTAGCTACAGAGGTTAGATGGCTAGTTAGCTACAGTACAGTAGTTAGCTACAGTAAAGTAGTTAGCTACAGTACAGTAGTTAGCTACAGAGGTTAGATGGCTAGTTAGCTACAGTACAGTAGTTAGCTACAGTAAAGTAGTTAGCTACAGTACAGTAGTTAGCTACAGAGGTTAGATGGCTAGTTAGCTACAGTACAGTAGTTAGCTACAGAGGTTAGATGGTTAGTTAGCTACAGTACAGTAGTTAGCTACAGTACAGTAGTTAGCTACAGTACAGTAGTTAGCTACAGAGGTTAGATGGCTAGTTAGCTACAGTACAGTAGTTAGCTACAGTACAGTAGTTAGCTACTGCCATCAGTCGTTGTTGCGTCGTTATCATATTTTGCCCATTCCACCATTTGTAGAATGCATAGTGGCATTTGGATATAGTGTGGGGGAAAAGGGAATCCGGACACACTGTGGACACGGTAGACATTTAAATGTAGGTGTAGATGCATGACGCATTCATAATTCCATGATAAGAACTCTCTGATCAGAATACTAAATCTGCATGAACTGTCAAGTCTAGACACGGCCATTTATACTCCTTCCTGTGTCCTATTCAGAGGCCTTGAGTTTGACACATGTGCACTAGTCTATTAGCCACGTTATGACTGACTTGGGATCATTGCCCTTTGCTAGTTTGATTGTATTGACATTTCCCAGCCTTAGTTACATTCGTCCGTTTTTTTGTCCAAAAATATTGAGTCATTGAAACAGTGCATCCCGAATGGAGGCAGCAAACAATGTAACAGGCCAGCTGGGATTTACAACCTGATATCAATGTTTTTTGGACTACCAAGAAATATATTGGTGAATTATATTAATCATGCATTGAACTGCATTCATCTAATCTGCCAACAATACCTTACTGTACTGTCATGGAATTTTTTTAAATCAAATATAACCTCTTTTTATAAAGTTGGTTTTGAAGCATAAACTGGTCATGTGATACCTTTCCTGTAATTTCACAGGCACTGGCCAGTCGGTGAAAACATCTCTCTGCTGAAGAGGAGCAGTGATTTCCAGGGGCAACTGAAGACATGATGTCTGATGTGAAGACAGACCCGGTGGAAACCACGATGGCCAACGTTGTGCATTTTGAGTAAGCTCCTCACCCTGGCGCTCCTCTGAGTTTGAGGACATGATTGTGTCAGCAGACCGGAGAAGAACGGCCAACGGGGAGGAAAAAGCGCCATCAGAATGAAGAATAAAACCCCAGAGCAACCGTCCACCGCAGCCCTATCTGATTGTATTAGAGACTATTTTCACTGATTCTTCACACCTGCTTCTCAATACCTTTTCCCCCCCACAACTCCCACTCACTCACCCACCCACCCTTACATACAGCACCTTCAGAGAGTATTCATACCCCTTGACTTATTCCACATTTTGTTGTGTTACAGCCTGAATTCAAAATGGATTAAAAAAAAATTCTCACCCATCTACACACAATAGCCCATAATGACAAAGTGACAACATTCTATAAAAAAATTTTTAGACAGAAATATCTCATTAACATAAGTATTCACACCCCTGAGTCAATAAGTACATGTTAGAATCCCATTTGGCAGTGATTACAGCTGTCAGTCTTTCTGGGTATGTCTCTAGGAGCTTTGCACACCTGGATTGTACAATATTTGTTATATTCTGTTTATTTTTATCCTACATTTATTGAGATTTCTATTTTACATAAGTATTCACACCCCTTTGCTATGACACGCCAAATTGAGCTCAGGCACCTCCAATTTCCTTTGATAATCTTTGAAATGTCACTACAACTTGATTAGAGTCCACCTGTGGCCAATTCAATTGTTTGGACATGATTTAGAAAGAAAGACACCTGTTTATATAAGGTCCCACAGTTGACAGAGCAAAAACTAAGCCATGAGGTCAGAGCAAAAACTATACCATGAAGTCCCAGGAACTTGGTCTGATGAGAATAAAAATGTAACGCTTTGGCCTGAGTGCAAAGTGCTATGTCTGGAGAAAACCAGGCACAGCTCATCACCCACCCTAACACCATCCCTACCGTAAAGCATAGTGGTGGCAGCATCATGCTATGGGGATGCTTTTCAGTGGCAGGGACCGGGAGACTGGTACGGATCAAGGGAACAATGAATGGAGCCAAATGCAGGCAAATCCTTGATGAGAACCTGCTTCAGAGTACAAACGACCTTAGACTGGGGGGGCGAAGATTTACGTTTCAACGGGACAATGACCCCAAGCATACAGCGAAAGCAACACTTTGTCTTTGAGTGTTCCAGCCAAAGCCCAGACTTGAATCCCATGGAAAATGTTTACTGTCGCTCCCCATCTAACTTAACAGAGCTTGAGAAAATCCACAAATCCAGATGTACAAAGCTGACATAAGACAGTAGTTAGCTACTGTCTGTAAGATGACTCAAAGCCGATACAGACATATCCAAGATGACTCAAAGCTAATACAGACATACCCAAGACAACTCAAAGCTCTGCTGCCAATGACTGGAACGAATTGCAAAAATCTCTAAAGCTGGAGTCTTATATCTCCCTCACTAACTTTAAGCTGCTCAGACAGCGGATGCTTACCGATCACTGTACATGTACACAGCCAATCTGTAAATAGCACACCCGACTACCTCATCCCCATATTATTACTTACCCTCTTGCTCTTTTGCACCTCAGTATCTCTACTTGCACATCATCATCTGCACATCTATCACTCCAGTGTTAATGCTAAATTTTAATTATTTTCACCTCTTTGGCCTATTTATTGCCTACCTCGCTACTCTTCTACATTTGCACACACTGTACATAGATTTTTCTATTTTTCTTTTCTTTTGTGTTATTGACTGTACGTTTGTTTACGTGTAACTCTGTGTTGTTGTTTTTGCTCCACTGCTTTGCTTTATCTTGGCCAGGTCGCAGTTGTAAATGAGAACTTGTTCTCAACTGGCCTACCTGGCTAAATAAAGGTGAAATAAAAAAATTTAAAAGCTGTAATCGTCGCCAAAGGTGCTTCTACAAAGTACTGACTCAAGGATGTGAATACTGCACAGTGCCTTCAGAAAGTATTCACACCCCTTGGACTTGTTTCACATTTTGTTGTGTTACATCCTGAATGTGTCCCTGGCCCCAGATACATCTGGCTAACTTGATGGGTCATGTAATCATCTGGCGAAGTGGAGTCTTTTGTTTAGACATGTAGCTAGCTAGCTAAACAATGAACCATAATCCCAACCCATAGCTACAGTACAACCAGATTGTCATAGCTAGCCACCATGCACGAAATGCTGTAGAATAAATCTGCAGGTAGCTAAAGCTAACCAACTAGGTTCAATGTTAGCTAGATAGCTAACATTAGGCTATAACTAGCAATGCAAATGGCGTTCTGAGATACAAATAATATTACTACACAGATCATACACAAAACGTTAGCTAGCGAACCAGCAAGCTAACGTTCGCTAGCTAGTTAACAGTACACTTTTACTTGCAATGAAAATGACTTTCTGACAAAATTAGAAACTTATAATATTTGAAAATGTAGCTAGACTCTTATCCATATACATGGATGAACGCTTCAAGGCAGACTGGAACCATTTTGTTTGTAGCTACATCTTGTTTGGCCAGCGTTGTGTCAAGTCACTCCGGTTCACACTGACCGTGGCGTGTGCAGAATGTAGCCAATCACTTTTTCCAACTGATTTGTCGATTGACGCCCTGCATTTAGCAGGCTCTATGTTGTTGAGAAAAGTAGCAAAACGTTTGTATTTCTCGATGGCTAACGTCATATCTTTCAAAAAACGGCGCGATAGAAAGAACTATTAACACATACTGAGCAACTCATGTTATAGAGAGAAGCATGCTACATGCCGGACCAATCCAAACTCATCTACCGGCATATCCAGCCCGCTCATTATCTCAGCCAATCATGGCTAGTGGAAAGGTTCCTGTATTTTTCCGTGGCTTAACCAACTTGGCTCGTAATTTAACAAAAGGTATTCGTATTTACGGATGGAATACACATTTGTTATAAAAGCACATGAAAGTTCACATGTTCCAGAAGGAATTTCTCTTAACTTTTTCCACATTTTGTTGTGTAACAGGCTGAATTTAAAATTATTTTGTGTCACTGGCCTACACACACCACATAATGTCAAAGTGGAATTATGTTTTTTGAAATGTTCAGAAATTAATAAAAAATGACAAGCTGAAATGTCTTCAGCCAATAAGTATTCAACCCCTTTGTTATGACAAGCCTAAATAAGTTCAGGAGTAAAAATGTGTTTAACAAGTCACATAATAAGTTGCATGGACTCACTGTGTGCAATAATAGTGTTGAACATAATTTTTCAATGACTACCTCATCTCTGTACACCACACATCCAGATAATTGTAAGGTCCCTCAGTCAAGCAGTGAATGTCAAACACAGATTCAAACACAAAGACTAAGGAGGTTTTTCAATGACTCGCAAAGAAGGGCACCTATTGGTAGATGGGTAAAATATAAAAAGCAGACATTGAATATCCCTTTTAGCATGGTGAAGTTATTAATTACAATGTGGATGGTGTATCAATACACCTAGTCACTACATGGATACATGTGTCCTTCCTAACTCAGTTGCCGGAGAGGAAGGAAACTACTCAGGGATTTCACCATGAGGCCAACGGTGACTTTAAAACAGTTACAGAGTTTAATGGCTGTGATGGGAGAAAACTGAGGATGGATCAACAACATAGTAGTTACTCCACAATACCAACCTAATTGACAGACTGAATAGAAGGAAGCCTGTGCAAAATCAAAATATTCCAAAACATGCATCCTGTTTGCAACAAGGCACTAAAGTAATACTGCTAAAAAATATGGCAAAGCAATTCAGTTTTTGTCCTGAATACAACACATTACTGAGTAACACTCTCCATATTTTCAAGCATAGTGGTGGCTGCATCATGTTATGGGTATGCTTGTCATCATTAAGGACTGGGGGGGTTTCAAGATAAAAAATAAATGGAATGGAGCTGAGCACAGGCAAAATCCAAGAGGAAAACCTGGTTCAGTCTGCTTTCCATCAGACACTAGGAGATGAATTCACCTTTCAGCAGGACAATAACCTAAAACACAAGGCCAAATCTACACTGGAGTTGCTTACCAAGAACACAGTGAATGTTCCTGAGTCGCGGAGTTACAGTTTTGACTGTAAATCTATGGCAAGACCAGAAAATGGTTGTCTAGAAATGATCGACAACCAATTTGACAGAGCAAAGAATAATTTTTAACAGAATAATAGGCAAATGTTGCACAATCCAGGTGTGGAAAGCTCTTAGAGACTTACCCAGAAACACTCACCCCTGTAATCGCTGCCAAAGATGCTTCTAGAAAAGTATTGACTCAGGGGTGTGAATAGTTATGTAAATTTGATATTTCTGTATTACTTTTTTTATTTTTTATTAGCAAAAATGTCTAAAAACATGTTTTCACTTTGTCATTATGGGGTATTGTGTGTAAATGGATGAGAGAAAAAAAAACATATATTTAATCAATTTTTGAATTTGGGTTGTAACACAACAAAATGTGAAAATAAGTCAAGGGGTATGAATACTCTCTTACGGTTGACAAGCTGTAACAACTGATTCATCACACATGGACCCACAATGGAGCTTTCACTATGGGAACGGTGGAATTAGGTAACCAAGTAATTAGAATACCATTAGGACATGTGAAATGTGGCCAAGTTCCCTGGTGTACTCGGGCAGAAATAACAAGCAATAGGTGTTGTATTGATCGTGTAGAATAAAAACGTTACACTATTGCAATTCACGACTGTATAGTCACACTGCAACCTATTATTTTCCATCACACCTCATAATTGAACTGTTCTTTACTTCCTATACCAACATGAGAGGTGAGAATAGAACAGCAGCTAAATAGATAGCATATTGTCAGCGCTTTCCTGCCCCTAGTCTCGGTGTATTGTGCTGTCGTGTTACCATTTCTCCGCAACGATATAACTCCATTCTGTAGACATGAATACTACACTTACTTTCGTGCTTGGAGGTGCCCCATGTGTGCCGCGGAACTCCGGGACTCTTGATAATCGCTCTTCCAGCTGATTTCAGAGCATCCATGCTTTAGGTGTGTCTCTGACAGTAGCCTAACCTAACGTAGCAGGCGTAAAATAAACCCTGACAGCGGTAAGTGGATAGCCTACTTTAACCTCCGCTTGCTTTGGCTCCGAAACATAAACAGTAGACTAGTAGCTAGCCTACACGAACTACAACAGTCGACTACGAGTGAGTGATGCGCGGAATGACCCGCCCGGGGATAGGATTTGTGCGGCGTTCACATCCTAGTCGGAACTAGGAAACTCAGATAACTCAGAATTGCTGAATCGTTGAACGCAGCACGTGTATAACTACAAACATTTAGCGTGTCAGAAATGTCCGTGTTTCCTAGTTCCAACCAACTCCGGTTGTCTGAAACAAGGGGTCTAGAGAAACCATTTAACCCGTTGCTTTTCGATAGGCTACTGCTGAACGGCGGAACATAGGGGGCGGTCACGAATTAAATGTGTGCCACACCCATTTCTGGAGGGATCCTACCCTTATCTTATGCGGGCGGGGTAAACCAATGCGCAAAATACATCGTGTACATCATCTAGCTCAGGCATGGGTAAATGCACGGCGCGTTTTGAAGGCCATCGGATCAAATTAAATCAGCCAGGTCTCAAACTCCTGCTAGAATAGAATAGAATAGTATAATACACAGGGTACAATTTCAAAATTAGTGGTTGTAGTTGTGCTTCAGCAGTTTCTCTTGTTAGGTCAGCAGTGGTGTAAAGTACGTAAGTAAAAAATACTTTAAAGTACTACTTAAGTAGTTTTTGGGGGTATCTGTACTTTACTATTACATGTTTTTACTTATTTTACTTCACTGCATTCATAAAGAAAATAATGTACTTTTTATTCCATACATTTTCCCTGACACTCAAAAGTACAAGTTACATTTTAAAGGCTTAGCAGGACAGGAAAACAGTCAAATTCACGCACTTATCAAGAGAACATCCCTACTACCTCTGATCTGGCGGACTCACACACAGGCTTTGTTTGTAAATTATGTCTGAGTGTTGGAGCGTGCCCCTGGCTATCGCTAAATAATAAAATAAAAAAACATTTCTATTAAGGCATCTTGACTTTTACTCAAGTATGAAAGTGGAGTACTTTTTCCACCACTGTATGTCCGTCACTGATAGTCAGTTAGGGTTAGTTACTGTTAGTTACTGTATGTCCGTCACTGATAGTAAATCAATGAGCCCATGTCAGCTAATACTCAAGTAGCCCATGTCAGCTAATACTCAATTAGCCCATGTCAGCTAATACTCAATGAGCCCATGTTAGCTAATACTCAATGAGCCCATGTCAGCTAATACTCAATGAGCCCATGTTAGCTAATACTGAATGAGCTCATGTCAGCTAATAGTCAATTAGCCCATGTTATCTAATACTCAATGTGCCCATGTTAGCTAATACTCAATGCGCCCATGTCAGCTAATACTCAATGAGCCCATGTCAGCTAATACTCAATTAGCCTATGTCAGCTAATACTCAATGAGCCCATGTCAGCTAATACACAATTAGCCCATGTTAGCTAATACTCAATGAGCCCATGTCAGCTAATACACAATTAGCACATGTTAGCTAATACTCAATGAGCCCATGTTAGCTAATACACAATTAGCCCATGTTAGCTAATACTCAATGAGCCCATGTCAGCTAATGCACAATGAGTCCATGTCAGCTAATACTCAAGTAGCCCATGTCAGCTAATACTCAAGTAGCCCATGTTAGCTAATACTCAATGAGCCCATGTCAGCTAATACACAATTAGCACATGTTAGCTAATACTCAATGAGCCCATGTCAGCTAATGCACAATGAGTCCATGTCAGCTAATACTCAAGTAGCCCATGTCAGCTAATACTCAAGTAGCCCATGTTAGCTAATACTCAATGAGTCCATGTCAGCTAATACTCAAGTAGCCCATGTTAGCTAATACTCAATTAGCCCATGTCAGCTAATACTCAATGAGCCCATGTTAGCTAATACTCAATGAGTCCATGTCAGCTAATACTCAAGTAGCCCATGTTAGCTAATACTCAATTAGCCCATGTCAGCTAATACTCAATGAGCCCATGTCAGCTAATACTCAAGTAGCCCATGTTAGCTAATACTCAAGTAGCCCATGTCAGCTAATACTCAATGAGCCCATGTTAGCTAATACTCAATGAGTCCATGTCAGCTAATACTCAAGTAGCCCATGTTAGCTGATACTCAAGTAGCCCATGTCAGCTAATACTCAATGAGTCCATGTCAGCTAATACTCAATGAGCCCATGTTATCTCCCGGGTGGCACAGTGGTCTAGGGCACTGCATCGCAGTGCTAGCTGCGCCACCAGAGTCTCTGGGTTCACGCCCAGGCTGGGCTGGGTTCGCGCCCAGGCTCTGTCGCAGCCGGCCGCAACCGGGAGATCCGTGGGGCGACGCACAATTGGCATAGCGTCGTCCGGGTTAGGGAGGGTTTGGCCGGTAGGGAGGGTTTGGCCGGTAGGGATATCCTTGTCTCAGTATGTAAAAAATGTAATAAAATGTATGCACTCTACTGTAAGTCGCTCTGGATAAGAGCGTTTGCTCTTGGCCGGTAGGGATATCCTTGTCTCAGTATGTAAAACATTTTTTATAAAATGTATGCACTCTGGATAAGAGCGTCTGCTAAATGACTAAAATGTAATGTAAATGTTAGCTAATACACAAGTAGCCCATGTCAGCTAATACACAATTAGCCCATGTTAGCTAATACTCAATGAGCCCATGTCAGCTAATACTCAAGTAGCCCATGTCAGCTAATACTCAATGAGCCCATGTCAGCTAATACTCAATGAGCCCATGTCAGCTAATACTCAATGAGCCCATGTCAGCTAATACTCAATGAGCCCATGTTAGCTAATACGCAATGAGCCCATGTTAGCTAATACTCAATGAGCCCATGTCAGCTAATACCTATGTCAGCTAATACACAATTAGCCCATGTTAGCTAATACTCAATGAGCCCATGTCAGCTAATACTCAATGAGCCCATGTCAGCTAATACTCAATGAGCCCATGTTAGCTAATACTCAATGAGCCCATGTTAGCTAATACTCAATGAGCCCATGTTAGCTAATACTCAATGAGCCCATGTCAGCTAATACTCAATGAGCCCATGTTAGCTAATACTCAATGAGCCCATGTCAGCTAATACTCAATGAGCCCATGTTAGCTAATACTCAATGAGCCCATGTCAGCTAATACTCAATGAGCCCATGTCAGCTAATACTCAATGAGCCCATGTCAGCTAATACTCAATGAGCCCATGTTAGCAAATACACAATGAGCCCATGTCAGCTAATACTCAATGAGCCCATGTTAGCTAATACTCAATGAGCCCATGTCAGCTAATACTCAATGAGCCCATGTTAGCTAATACTCAATGAGCCCATGTCAGCTAATACTCAATGAGCCCATGTTAGCTAATACTCAATGAGCCCATGTCAGCTAATACTCAATGAGCCCATGTCAGCTAATACTCAATGAGCCCATGTCAGCTAATACTCAATGAGCCCATGTTAGCAAATACACAATGAGCCCATGTCAGCTAATACTCAATGAGCCCATGTTAGCTAATACTCAATGAGCCCATGTCAGCTAATACTCAATGAGCCCATGCTAATACTCAATGAGCACATGTCAGCTAATACTCAATGAGCCCATGTCAGCTAATACTCAATGAGCCCATGTCAGCTAATACTCAATTAGCCCATGTCAGCTAATACTCAATGAGCCCATGTCAGCTAATACTCAATGTGCCCATGTCAGCTAATACTCAATGAGCCCATGTTAGCTAATACTCAATGAGCCCATGTTAGCTAATACTCAATTAGCCCATGTTAGCTAATACTCAATTAGCCCATGTCAGCTAATACTCAATGAGCCCATGTTAGCTAATACTCAATGAGCCCATGTTAGCTAATACTCAATGAGCCCATGTCAGCTAATACTCAATGAGCCCATGTTAGCTAAAACTCAATGAGCCCATGTCAGCTAATACTCAATGAGCCCATGTTAGCTAATACTCAATGAGCCCATGTCAGCTAATACTCAAGTAGCCCATGTTAGCTAATACTCAATGAGCCCATGTCAGCTAATACTCAAGTAGCCCATGTCAGCTAATACTCAATGAGCCCATGTCAGCTAATACTCAATGAGCCCATGTCAGCTAATACTCAATGAGCCCATGTCAGCTAATACTCAATGAGCCCATGTCAGCTAATACTCAATGAGCCCATGTCAGCTAATACTCAATGAGCCCATGTCAGCTAATACTCAATGTGCCCATGTCAGCTAATACTCAATGAGCCCATGTCAGCTAATACTCAATGAGCCCATGTCAGCTAATACTCAATGAGCCCATGTCAGCTAATACTCAATGTGCCCATGTCAGCTAATACTCAATGAGCCCATGTTAGCTAATACTCAATGAGCCCATGTCAGCTAATACTCAATGAGCCCATGTCAGCTAATACTCAATGAGCCCATGTCAGCTAATACTCAATGAGCCCATGTTAGCTAATACTCAATGAGCCCATGTCAGCTAATACTCAATGAGCCCATGTTAGCTAATACTCAATGAGCCCATGTCAGCTAATACTCAATGAGCCCATGTCAGCTAATACTCAATGAGCCCATGTCAGCTAATACTCAATGAGCCCATGTTAGCTAATACTCAATGAGCCCATGTCAGCTAATACTCAATGAGCCCATGTCAGCTAATACTCAATGAGCCCAAGTCAGCTAATACTCAATGAGCCCATGTCAGCTAATACTCAATGAGCCCACGTCAGCTAATACTCAATGAGCCCACGTTAGCTAATACTCAATTAGCCCATGTTAGCTAATACTCAATTAGCCCATGTTAGCTAATACTCAATTAGCCCATGTTAGCTATTACTCAATTAGCCCATGTTAGCTAATACTCAGTTAGCCCATGTTAGCTAATACTCAATTAGCCCATGTTAGCGCTTCTTCTCCCCTCATGAGGAGTTCAGATGTTATGTGGCCCCACCCCCATTAGCATTACCCAATACCTGATCTAGCTAGTTTGTTTTTAAAATAGTTTGAATTATGGCCATGTTGATGGACATAGCTTATATATGAAATTCCATTTCTAAATGGACAATGAACAAGCTATTGTGGATGAATAAAAGCAAGGCTGCACAGTTAGGCTAGCGGGTAGATTTGATGAGCGTTCAATTCACTTGAATGTTTGCTACGTCGCGTAACGGTTTGCACTGAACGACACGTTTCCCCCAAAACAATCTTGTATGTTCTTGAACCGACTTTAAGGTACGTTTTCTCCGTTTGGTGGGGTGTGCCGGGGAGTGGCTTGAAGCAATGAGTGACGTTTTTAAAAGGGCAGCGGTACATTTTGAATGGAACAAGAGTAGATAGCCTATAGCCAAAACTAAAACTTTAAATCTGATTAAAAATATATTGATATTATAAAAACTTGTGCATAGCCGGACTATGTAGCTTGGATTACTTAAAACATTAAGAAAATATAAACTGGAGGGCCTAAAATCTTCTTAAAATCAAAATCAAAGTTACAAACAGCAAAACAAACATTTGAAACAATCATCCCTTGACCAGAAATAATGTCAATCAAGTGACCAACTTGCAACAACATAACAGTTTGTGTAACAGTATAACGAACCAGGGACCCTCTGCACACATCAACAACATAACAGTTTGTGTAACAGTATATCGCACCACCGCTAACTAGCTAGCCATTTCACATCCGTTACATTTGCATGCAAAAGTCTGAGTAGGGGAACGTGCCCTGTAACCGTTTCCATTAAAAAGTTTTCATCTATCACTTGTCTGTGTTACCCATACAAGCACTGCCACCTCTTGAAATTATTACTAGGCTACATAACCTACTGAACCCAAACATAATTATTGATTTAACCTAGTAGGCCTATTGACTAAACAATTAACCCAATCTATATAATAGGATACTAATAGCATGGTCTCTATGATTAAAACTATACCCTGAATCAAATTATATTTAATGAAAAGTAAGACTTCAAACTTGTGAAAACAGCCCGTTTAGAATAACGTGTATTAAATAATTGTTAGATCCAAATCAAGTTCTGTCCTTGGATGTAGATAATACAATTTGCCAAACTCTACCGCTACTCTGAAGTGACTGGATCAGTATCAGTGCTCCAGCGCCCTCTGTTGAATATGAGCAGTCATTACACGAGATCCCTGTACCCTCGACCTGACTCCTGTTCCCGTCCCAACTTCACTTTGTTCAGACCAGTGGGAAATAACGTTGGTCACAACGTAACTAAATAACGATGTTCTAGTCTTTAGGTAAACAAATATGTTTTAATACATATGTTATTGAAGTCAAATGTTTCATGCTATATTTATAGTACAGGGCAGGGATACTCGACTCCACCTTACCAGGTCAGGAGCCTGCTGGTTTTCTGTTCTACCTGATAATTAATTGCACCCACTTGGTGACCCAGGTCTAAATCAGTCCCTGATTAGAGTGGAACAATGATGAAATGCAGTGGAACTGGCTTGGAGGTCCGGACTGGAGTTGGAAGGGTATACGGCTATGTCCCAAATGGTACCCTATTCTCTAATAGTGCACTACGTTAGACCAGGACCCATAGGGCAACTTGGGACACAGTCTAGGACTAGCCTGAATGAGATTAGGTGACTGATAAAATGGTGAAACCTTTATTCATGTTTTTTTCCTCTTCAAATTCACAATGAATTAACACATTATACCACGGCTGTGTTAAGGCCCTTATAACACGTTATACCACGGCTGTGTTAAGGCCCTTATAACACGTTATACCACGGCTGTGTTAAGGCCCTTATAACACGTTATACCACGGCTGTGTTAAGGCCCTTATAACACGTTATACCACGGCTGTGTTAAGGCCCTTATAACACGTTATACCACGGCTGTGTTAAGGCCCTTATAACACGTTATACCACGGCTGTGTTAAGGCCCTTATAACACGTTATACCACGGCTGTGTCAAGGCCCTTATAACACGTTATACCACGGCTGTGTTAAGGCCCTTATAACACGTTATACCACGGCTGTGTTAAGGCCCTTATAACACGTTATACCACGGCTGTGTTAAGGCCCTTATAACACGTTATACCACGGCTGTGTCAAGGCCCTTATAACACGTTATACCACGGCTGTGTTAAGGCCCTTATAACACGTTATACCACGGCTGTGTCAAGGCCTTTATAACACGTTATACCACGGCTGTGTTAAGGCCCTTATAACACGTTATACCACGGCTGTGTTAAGGCCCTTATAACACGTTATACCACGGCTGTGTTAAGGCCCTTATAACACGTTATACCACGGCTGTGTTAAGGCCCTTATAACACGTTATACCACGGCTATGTCAAGGCCCTTATAACACGTTATACCACGGCTGTGTTAACTTCTTGCCGCACGGATCCCTTTAGGATCCCTTTACAACCGCTGAATTGCAGAGCGCAAAAATTCAAAAATAATACTAAAAATATAAAAGGTGGTCCATGCTTCCTCTGTCTCTTCCTCCCTCTTCTTCTCCCTCTCCTTCAGATTCAGAGGCACACAGGTACTCTTGGGAGTGGGCGGAGTCCAGGTGTTCCCTGGAGTGGGAGTGGCCAAGGTGATCTTGCGAGTGTGCGTGGCCTATTGAGTGGGTGCGGTCCAGGGACTCGGCTGATAGGCTACGGATGGACAGGACACTACTCAGGCTGGACTGGCGGGCACCTCGCGGTTGGGGCACATCAACGTTTGTTCCTTCCCTAAAACAGTGACATGAATAACATTAAGAATGGGTCTGCTACATTTCAGACATGTATTTATAAAAACGGGGCAGATTGCATCAAAGGAATAACTGAGAGAAGGATATTGAAATGATATCTACAGTGCATTCAGAAAGTATTCAGACCCCTTGGTTTTTCCACATTTTGTTACGTTACAGCCTTATTCTAAAATTGATGAAATTATCTGTCCCCCCCCCCCTCATCAATCTACACACAATACCCCATAATGATGAAGCAAAAACAGGTTTTTAGAAATGTTTGCATATTTATTAAAAATAAAAAAAACTTAAGATATCACATTTACATAAGTATTCAGACGCTTTACTCAGTACTTTGTTGAAGCATCTTTGGCAGCGATTACAGCATCGATAGCTGCAAGAACTGGTCATAAGCAGGGTTGTAAAACTGCCAACTGGAAAATGATTGGTCATGGAGGGGCTCGAAGATGAGGAGGGAAAGCATACGGAACCACCTACTTCGACCTGGGTGACTCAGCTCTTTCACCCCAAACGGCCTGGTCACCGTGTTTTAGCGGATGAGGTCTCCCCCTATCGGATCGTCACTTCTACCAGGATGCAGTAAGTCAGTCTTGATATATGCGATTTTGATTGGTAATTCTGACAGTATGCAGTCTTTAGTGAACCCCATAAATGATACGTCGAAACAAGTATTTGAATTAGAAAATGGATTATAGTTAAGCAGTAAGGCCCGAGGAGGTGTGGTATAGGGCCAATATACCACGGGTAAGGGCTGTTCTTATGCAAGACGCAACGCGGAGTGCTTCGACACAGCCCTGAGCCGTGGTATATTGGCTATATACTACAAACCCCCAAGGTGCCTTATTGCTGTTATAAACTGGTTACCAACGTAATTAGAGCAGTAAAAATAAATGGTTTTGTCATACCCACGGCATACGGTCTGATATACCACAGCTGTCAGCCAATCAGCATTCAGGGCTTGAACCACCTAGTTTATAATTAGTAATAATATACAGTATATACCCTACATGACCAAAAGTATGTGGACACCTGCTCGCCGAACATCTCATTCCAAAATCATGGACATTAACATGGAGTTGGTTCCCCCTTTGCTGCTATAACAGCCTCCACTCTTCTGGGAAGGCTTTCCACTAGATGTTGGGACATTGCTGCGGGGACTTGCTTCCATTCAGCTACAAGAGCATTAGTGAGGTCGGGCACTGATGTTGGGCGATTAGGCACCTGACTAACAGTTATTGTGCTGACATTGCATCCAGAGGCAGTTTGGAGCTCGGTAGTGAGTTTTGCAACAGAGGACTTTTATGCGCTACGCTCTTCAGCACTCAGCACTCCCGTTCTGTGAGCTTGTGTGGCCTACCACTTCGCGGCTGAGCCGTTGTTGCTCCTAGACATTTCCACTTCACAATAACAGCACTTACAGTTGACCGGGGCAGCAGGGCAGAAATTTGACAAACTGACTTGTTGGAAAGGTGGCATCCTATGACGGTGCCACGTTGAAAGTCACTGAGCTCTTCAGTAAGGCCATAATACTGCCAATGTTTGTCTATGGAGATTGCATGGCTGTGTACTCGATTTTATACACCGGTCAGCAATGGGTGTGGCTGAAATAGCCAAATCCACTAATTTGAAGGGGTGTCCACATACTTTTGTATATACCGTATAGTGACCTATACAATATAGTAAGAACCTTACAGCTGGCCTTCCAGGTGTATCTTGTGTGTTTCCGGAGGCTCATTACGCGGTCGGCACCATCCGTTCCGACAGAGCGACATGGGGACGACACCGTGAACGTACGTCAACATCAACGGGACGCCAACTCCTACAGGACACAGGAAGTAAGAGACAGATGATTGTGACATTCCTGATATTAAACATGTATGTATGTATGTATGTATGTATGTATGTATGTATGTATGTATGTATGTATGTATGTATGTATGTATGTATGTGTGTGTGTGTGTGTGTATGTATGTATGTATGTATGTATGTATGTGTGTGTGTGTGTGTGTGTGTGTGTGTGTGTGTGTGTGTGTATGTATGTATGTATGTATGTATGTATGTATGTATGTATGTATGTATGTATGTATGTATGTATGTATGTACAGTATGTATGTATGTATGTATGTGTGTGTGTGTGTGTGTGTGTGTATGTATGTATGTATGTGTGTATGTATGTGTGTGATTGTTAGGCCATAATATGAAGAATTAACATTTAAAATCCCCTGTATGGGATTTGTACCCTCTACCCCAGTACATCAAACTCTTCCTCACCTGCTATGAACCTAACCTGATGTACAAAGATCTCAGGGTAGAGAGCTGCATCACACAACATCAACCCAAGGTGGTGGTATCACAAGCAAAAGGCCATCTCGTTAACACAACACTGGACATTTAGAACACACATCAATGAGCCACAGACAGGGTGAAACCAGTGCATGGGGGCGGATGAGAGAGAGAGAGAGAGACCGTTGCCCTAGAGCACACACAAAAAAATTATACATACCTTGGCCTAAACATCAGCGCCACACATAGGCGGAAATCCCAGGGGGGACGGGGGGGACACGACCCCCCCATCCTGGGAAAAATATGATTTGTCCCCCCCAATCTATCACTGTAAACATAACTATGTAATTTCAATAATATTAATAATACGCAATGAAAGCAGTTGTGCTGATTATAGACACTTAATAGCGCCTTTTTAAGTTTCAAAAGATTGCGACCACCCCGCCCTTTGCCTCACAATGGTTTGATCCACTGCCAGTTCTTTAGCTGGCAAGGTAATAGAGGGTTCGTATCTACTGTCCGAAAGGCACATGTACGTAACTGACGTGAGGTTAATCCAGTCAATCGCGCCATAGCAATGTTTACATTTTTATGTTGGCAGGGTTCACACACTAGCTGAATTTGCAGAGCTAGCGCGCAAACTAAAGCAAACATTAACAAGCTAGCTAGTACCTATTCCATTAATGTGGCGTCGTCAAAGATGGAATCTTTGCTATCGTTAGTTTATTCCAAGATCAGCATGCAGCTGTAGTGCTTCAAAGTCCCTGTGATAAGGTTAGCGATAAACTGAAGTCCAAACTGAACAGAACTACACTCTCTTATACCATTGTCTTAAATATATTTAATGGTCTCGTTGCAAAAGCTAAATTGTCGCTAGTGAACTTTTTAAAATTTATTTTATTTCACCTTTTTTTATTTTTTATTATAGCAAACACCACAGAAACGGAATTGGTGCTCGCTAGCTTTACAAATTCAGCTATTGTTGGAAGCCAGCCAACATGAAACAAACTATATTAAAATTAGAAAAGGTTGTAGCATATGTTGTGTAAATGTGTGTGTGTGCAGCTAGACCGGCCAGCCAGCCAGCCAGGTAGAAAAATGGCAGAAAAAAGTAAAAAGACGGACATCAGAGTATTTTTCAGTACACCAAAACGCAAAGTAAGAACTCTAGTAGCCTAATATCTCAAAGACGAGTTGATAAAATGTTCATAAGAAAGAAGTGAAATGCTAATGGAATGTTTCACAATGATGTCATTAGGCAGAGCAGGCAACAGATGGCAGAGCAGGCAACAGATGGCACACAGACAGCAGAGCTGGGGACAGATAGGCAGGGACAGGGAGTCTCAGGTAAGTTTGTTGAGTCTTTGTTTGGCAACATTATGAAAGGTTCTCAATTTTTTTAACTTGTAAAATAGGGACATAATTGGAAAATGCCATGGATACCCCCGCTCTCAACTTAAACTGATGACTAAACTAAGATTTGTTTATGGCAATGGTATTGCTGTTGTGATTAATTGTGTAGTTTTGGGTACCGGTAGTTAGGAGTACGGCAAACACCTTATTTATTTTCTAGGAGACAGACTGAGTCAGTGAGGGTGGTGAAAGGGAAAGAGCCAGGGAGAGAGACTTCAGAGAACAATGTCACAGCCACGGCAGGACCAGGTGTCACCCTTGTTGCCAGCAGCACCAGTATAGGGGACAGTGGCACAGCATTGTCCAGTTACCTCAGTGATGGCACAAAACCATATCAGCCACACCCACAATTTTTGAACCGCAAACTCTTGCCAACAGAGTGTTGACGTTTCAAGAGGCCCCAAAGCACAGAATGAAATTCTGAACATCATGGCCATTACAATCATTCGAGGCATTGCAGCTGAGATTAGGTCTCTTCCGATTGTACAATTTTCATTAATTGTTGATGGTACTCAAGATGTCTCTGGTGCTGAACAGGAGAGTGTCTTTTTGCATTATGTTGACCATGACCTTGTCCCTCACGAGGAGTTTATTGGGCTATACAGGGTGTCGGAGACAACAGGCGAGGGCATTGCGAAAGTGGCAACTGAAGTGTTGTTGAGGCTCAATTTGCCCATGTCTGGCTTACGTGGGCAGAGTTACGATGGTGCCTCAAACATGGCAGGAAAATACACAGGTGCACAGGCAATTGTGAGAAGGCAGCAGCCATTAGCCCTCTATGTCCATTGTGGAGCACACTGTGTAAATCTGATTACACAGGCTGGCTGCTCAGCCTCCCCACTGATCCGGGATTCCCTTTCTTGGGTCCATCAGTTAGGTGTCCTCTATGGCCAGTCAGGAAAGTTTAAGAGCATGTTTGAATCAATTGCCACGTCCAAAGAAACACATCTGCCCACCCGGAAACCCCTATGTCCAACAAGGTGGACTGTGCGGAATACTGCTATTAGAGCTGTGCTAGGGCAGTATGAGCGGGTACTAAGCAGCCTAGAGGAGAGTAGTTTTTAGTACATGACAGTACACTTACAAATTATTTATTTCATGTTATTTTATTTAAAATTGCATACTTTGTGCGACATACTTGTCCATAGCTGGTGTTTGAAGAGTTGAGACACTGACTGAAGGATATTTTGTTTGATTTATTTGGGTTTTTCATTGAAGTAGTTATTTTGCTTTTAGAACTGTACTTATTTTAAGCTTTTTGTTCTTGTAAAGATATTGTAGTAGACTCAGGCCAGTGGCACATTTAATGACTATATAAATGTATCAGAAAAAGTCAAATTAAAAGGTCAATTCAATACGGAGACTAACTTTGTGATGGTTCTCAATGGAGATTATTTTAGATGAGATCACACCATGTTCATTGTATTTATGAAAACTACACCCATACAGTGTACAGTACCATTGCTACCTACTGGCCTTTCTTGATATTGCTAGTTGTAAGTACGAATACCTGCATACATACTGGACTGGTAAGGAGCACTGCTATAACTATTATTAGTAGTAGTATTATAATGATTTAAACATTTGAACAAGTTGGTTAAACCCTTCAGTTAACTACTGTACCTATCAATTATTCAGTTGTAGGAATTATGGTTCCTCAATATACATTTAACATATTACAACGTAGGCTATGTGTTACAGCACTACTTTTGGTGTCCCCCTCAGGAATTGCTCTTGAGAAAATGTAATGTAATTGTCCCCTCCAAGGTTGATATCAGATTTTCGCCCCTGGCGCCACAGGTAACTTCCACAAAGCTGTGGGCGATCTGAGAGACAAGGCAAGAAGGTCCTTCTATGCCATCAAAAGGAACATAAAATTCAACATACCAATTAGGACCTGGCTAAAAATACTTGAATAATTTATTGAACCCATTGCCCTTTATGTTTGTGAGGTCTGGGGTCCGCTCACCAACCAAGAATTCACAAAATGGGACAAACACCAAATTGAAACTCTGCATGCAGAACTCTGCAAAAAATATCCTCTGTGTACAACTTAAAACACCAAATAATGCATGCAGAGCAGAATTAGGCCGATACCCGCTAATGATCAAAATCCAGAAAAGAGCTGTTAAATTCTACAACCACCTAAAAGGAAGTGATTCCCAAACCTTCCATAACAAAGCCATCACCTACAGAGAGATGAACCTGGAGAAAAGTCCCCTAACTTTTACTGCCTCAGAAACCCGGATCCGGGAGCACCCCCCACCCCCCCCACACTGATTAGCATAGCTTCACAAGTAAATAGTAGCATCTAAATATCATTAAATCACAAGTCCAAGACACCAGATGAAAGATACAGATCTTGTGAATAAACCCATCATTTCTGTTTTTAAAATGTTTTACAGGGAAGACACAATATGTAAATCTATTAGCTAACCACGTTAGCAAAATACACCATTTTTCTTTGCCCACCATTTTTTCTCAACACCACTAGCTATCACCAATTCGGCCAAATAAAGATATTGATAGCCACTAACCAAGAAAAAACCTCATCAGATGACAGTCTGATAACATATTTATGGTATAGGATAGGTTTTGTTAGAAAAATGTGCATATTTCAGGTAGAAATCACAGTTTACAATTGCACCCACCATCACAACTCGACTAGAATTACTACAGAGAGCAATGTGTATGACCAATTTACTCATCATAAAACATTTCATAAAAATAGACAAAGCATAGCAATGGAAAGACACAGATCTTGTGATTTCAGACAATATTTCAGATTTTCTAAGCGTTTTACAGCGAAAACACAATAAATCGATAAGTTAGCATACCACATGTGCAAACGTCACCCCAGCATGAATTCAAGCCAAAGGGAGCGATATCGTTATCATCGCCAAAAGATATAAATTTTTTCACTAACCTTTTCAGAATTCTTCCGATGACACTCCTGGAACATCATATTACAACATACATATATTGTTTGTTCGAAAATGTGCATATTTAGCCATAAAAAACCGTGGTTATACAATGAAAATAGTAGCAAATCAAGCCTCAACATGTCGGACGCCATCTTTCATAGTGATCTAGTTTAATCGAAAGCTAATCATATACTTGACTAAAAAATACAGGGTTGACAGGAATCGAAAGACAAATTAGTTCTTAATGCAATCGCTGATTTACATTTCTAAAATTATCCTTACTGTGCAATACAGGGTTCGCCAAGCAAAGCTATAGCAAACAAAATGGCGGAATATGCGTTTAAAATATTTCGACAGAACAACGATTTATCATATTAAATATTTCTTACTATGAGGTGATTTTCCATCAGATTCTTGGGCAATGTATCCTTTCTTGGGTCTAATCTTCTTTTGGTCGAAAGATGTCCTCTGTCCGTCGAAATGCCCACTAACGTTCGACCGGGACCCCGAAACGTGCCCAAAGCTTCAAAGAGCATCACATAGAAATTCCTCAAAATCGCACTAAACGGATATAAATTGCTATAAAACGGTTTAAATTAACTACGTTATGATGTTTCTAACTCCTATATCGAATTAAATTACAGACGGATACATTTCACGTTGATAACCGAGCCTTTGAAAATGGCATCCCGAGGTCCTCTTCTGCGTAATGGTCAGAGTCGAAAGGGGGGCTACCCTCACTCCTTGGCCTTTTATAACCTCTGAGAGCTACGCAGAAAGCCCATTCCACTTCTCATTGGTTACTGACATCCAGGGGAAGGCGGGTGCAGTTCATGTCGTTCCATAGGATACACACAGACCTTAAAAACTGATCTGAAACCAGAGCTTCGCTCTCAGACCTTCGCACTATCTGTCATGGATTTCGCTGTAGAAAGAGTTCTGGGTCACCCACAGACATAATTCCAACGGTTTATGAAACTAGAGAGTGTTTTCTATCCAATAGAATTTATAATATGCATATTGTACGAGCAAGAATTGAGCACGAGGCAGTTTAATTTGGCGACACCCAGAAAAAATAAATGCTAACTGCTCCCCCTATTGACAAAAGCCGATACCCACTAATTATCAAAATCCAGAAAAGAGCCATTAAATTCTACAACCACCTAAAAGGAAGCGATTCCCAAAGCTTCCATAACAAAGCCGCCACCTACAGAGAGATTAACCTGGAGAAGAGTCCCCTAAGCAAGCTGGTCCTGGGGCTCTGTTCACAAACACAAACAGACCCCACAGAGCCCCAGGACAGCAACACAATTAGACCCAGCCAAATCATGAGAAAACAAAAAGATAATTACTTGACACATTGGAAAGAATTAACAAGAAAACAGAGCAAACTAGAATGATATTTGGACCTAAACAGAGAGTACACAGTGGCAGAATGCCTCACCACTGTGACTGACCCAAACTTAAGGAAAGCTTTGACTATGTACAGACACAGTAAGCATGGCCTTGCTATTGAGAAAGGCCGCCGTAGGCAGACATGGCTCTCAAGAGATGACAGGCTATGTGCACACTGCCCACAAAATGAGGTGGAAACTGAGCTGCACTTCCTAACCTCCTGCCAAATGTATGACCATATTAGAGACACATATTTCCCTCAGATTACACAGACCCAAAGAATTAAAACAAATCCAATTTTGATAAACTCCCATATCTACTGGGAGAAATTCCACAGTGTTCCATCACAGCAGCAAGATTTGTGACCTGTTGCCACAAGAAAAGGTCAACCAGTGAAGAACAAACACCATTGTAAATACAAACTATATTTCTGTTTATTAATTTTCCCCTTTGTACTTTAACCATTTGCACATCGTTACAACACTGTATATAGACATATGACATTTGTAATGTCTCTATTCTTTTTTAACTTCTGTGAGTGTAATGTTTACTGTTCATTTTTATTGTTTATTTCACTTTTGTAAATTATCTACTTCACTTGCTTTGGCAATGTTAACACATGTTTCCCATGCCAATAAAGCCCTTAAATTGAATTTAGACAAAGACACAGAAACACAGAGACACAGAGACAGATAGATAGATAGATAGATAGATAGATAGATAGATAGATAGATAGATCCTTTCATAGGGAGAGAGAGGGGGATGTGTGGAGGAGGAGGACAGAGGGGGGAGAGCAGAGAGGACTACAGTGCAGCTAATGTGCAGAGTCCCCCCAGCCTTCAGTGGGATGATGAAAGCAGAAACCTGGGCCACGGGAGCTTACTGCAGCCTGTGTGTGTGTGTGTGTGTGTGTGTGTGTGTGTGTGTGTGTGTGTGTGTGTGTGTGTGTGTGTGTGTGTGTGTGTGTGTGTGTGTGTGTGTGTGTGTGTGTGTGTGTGTGTGTGTGTGTGTGTGTGTGTGTGTGTGTGTGTGTGTGTGTGTGTGTGTGTGTGTGTGTGTGTGTGTGTGTGTGTGTGGAGCTGCCACCACTGAGGTGTCACTACCATCAGCCAGCTGTTGAACTGAAGGTTGGACTCCGCACATTAGCTGCACTGTAGTCCTCTGGTCCCCTTATCAACCCCCTTCCTCCTTCTCTCCTCCTCTCATCCCCTTCCTCCTCTTCCTGCTCCTCTCATCCTCCTCTCCCTCTCCGTCTCCACTGAAGGCTGGAATGCTGGGTTCTTGTTCATGTCAGCTTTTCCTCAGATTGTGAGTAGAGGAGCCATAAGAGGAGATAGCCAATGGAGTGTGAACAGTCAGCACAGCAGTGTGTGTGTGTGTGTGTGTGTGTGTGTGTGTGTGTGTGTGTGTGTGTGTGTGTGTGTGTGTGTGTGTGTGTGTGTGTGTGTGTGTGTGTGTGTGTGTGTGTGTGTGTGTGTGTGTGTGTGTGTGTGTGTGTGTGTGTGTGTGTGTGTTATTCCCAGATTCTGTGTGGTTTTTGAGCTGTTAGTTTTAACAGGACGTGCAACCTCATCTCCCTTCTGTCACACAAATGATTTCAACATGATATCGATGAGTGATGACAGTTGTTGTGTTCCGTTGTTTCGCGACCCCTAAATTTAAAATCACAATAAAATCAATCATTCCTACCAAGCACAGGTTGGCTCATCGTGTGTGTACCAGGTCTCTCTCTCTCTTGCGGAGTCATCACTTTAGACCAGAAACATCCATCTCACAGTAAGACGTCAAGGACCGAGTCACAAATAACACCTTATTCCCTACATTGTGCACTACCTTTGATCAGGGCCCATAGGGCCATTTGGGATGCAGCCAAGCTCTAAGGCCTGGCTATCTCCACTATATTGAGTTCCATTACTATTTGTGACTTTTGCATTTTTTGGCAGAAATGCCTTCTGGAACTTGTGAATTTTCATTAATAATAAACGTGTATGCCATCTGTAAATACCAATACGATTGATACATTACAAGCCTAGTTGGTTAAGACACAGAAAAATACAGCAACCTTCCCGCTAGCCATGATTGGCTAAGATAATGAGCGGGCTGGACATGCAGAGAGATGGGTTCGGATTGGTCTGCCGTGTAGCACACTTCTGTCTATTTGAGCTGGTCAATATATGTAGGTAATCCTGTCTAATGCAGGGAGAAGCGTCCATTACCGTATACGGGTAAGATAGCCTAGATAGCTACATTTTCAGATATTACACATTTCTAATTCTGACAGAAAGTTGTTTTCATTTCAAGTTAGTGTACTGTTAGCTAACTAGATAACGATAGCTGGCTGGCTCACTAGCTAACATTACGTGTATGATCTTATTATTCGTATCTCAGAGCCATTTGCTTTGCTAGTTATAGCCTAATGTTAGCAAGCTAACATTGAACCTGGTTGGTTAGCTACGTGCAGATTCATGCAGGGTAGTAACGTCATGAGTTGGGATTATTGTTCATTGTTTAGCTAGCTAGCTAGCTACGTCTTAACAAAATACTCCACTATGCAAAAACCCTTTCAATAGAATGTCACTGTGACAACTGTTGAAATAAGTAGCAGGTAAATTCGCTCTGGCTATCTACTCCGATTTCAGAGCACTCCCGTCTGAAAGTGACAGAGCGCAGAATAACTGGCAAATTTACGAACGCTCAAAACCCATTGAATATGGCCGGTGTCAGGAAACGTTGGCCCAAAAAAAGCATAAATTGTTGCCAGCAGCACAGTTGCAGTCACCAACGCTCTGGATAACATGAAAACAGCCTAACCAGCTCTGCTAGGGAGAGTAAAATGGTCAGTTATTTTCTCTCTCATTTGTGTCTGGATGTAGCTAGCAAGCTAACCAACGTTAGCCAGTTAGCTTGGGTGCTTGACTGTTGTTGTTAGGACAGAACGCTCAGATCAACCCTTAAAGAGATGGGTGGGGCTAAAGCTCAAGAGGGTGTGAACGATGCTGAATGGTTGTAGACAATGAAGAGGTCTCCAGTAGGTACCAAAAATTTCAAAGGTCATTTTCTCAAAAGTGAGGTTACAAGTTGATCAACTTTCAAAGCAGAACTACTTTCCTATTGTCCCTCTAATACAGTTTATTGAAATACAATTTTGTAGCTCTGTTTCTCTGCTTTTATCCTATGTTTAAAAAAACACAATTTCAAATTTTGCTACATAAGACCGAATCAAGGCGGTCTGTCATATTTTATTATTGTTCCACAGACTGTCCAGGTAGCAGTTTCCCCCCAGAGGACCGGCAGGTAACATTTTATGGAAACAGTGTGGTAGTCAGTAGCAACACTATTCACCTGACAATAGACTCTGAACACAGTGTGGTAGCCAGTAGCAACACTATTCAACCGACAATAGACTCTGAACACAGTGTGGTAGTCAGTAGCAACACTATTCAACTGACGATAGACTCTGAACACAGTGTGGTAGTCAGTAGCAACACTATTCACCTGACAATAGACTCTGAACACAGTGTGGTAGTCAGTAGCAACACTATTCAACTGACAATAGACTCTGAACACAGTGTGGTAGTCAGTAGCAACACTATTCACCTGACAATAGACTCTGAACACAGTGTGGTAGTCAGTAGCAACACTATTCAACTGACAATAGACTCTGAACACAGTGTGGTAGCCAGTAGCAACACTATTCACCTGACAATAGACTCTGAACACAGTGTGGTAGCCAGTAGCAACACTATTCAACTGACAATAGACTCTGAACACAGTGTGGTAGCCAGTAGCAACACTATTCAACTGACAATAGACTCTGAACACAGTGTGGTAGCCAGTAGCAACACTATTCAACCGACAATAGACTCTGAACACAGTGTGGTAGCCAGTAGCAACACTATTCAACTGACAATAGACTCTGAACACAGTGTGGTAGTCAGTAGCAACACTATTCAACTGACAATAGACTCTGAACACAGTGTGGTAGTCAGTAGCAACACTATTCAACTGACAATAGACTGTCTTCCACTGCCAAAAGCTTTCCTGTACGTATCACATAAGGATACATACAGTCTTTTTCCCCCAAAAAACGAGTATGGATGTGCCAGTTGATAGCAACATAGAGGTAACTGCCAAAATAAAGGAAACACCAACATAAAGTGTCTTAATAGGGTTTTGGGCCACCACGAGCCAGAACAGCTTCAATGCACCTTGGCGTAGATTCTACAAGTGTCTGGAAGTCTATTGGATCGAAGCGACACCATTATTTAATAATTTTGGTGTTTTGTTGACGGTGGTGGAAAACGCTGTCTCAAGACGCCTCTTCAGAATCTCCCATCAGTGTTCAATTGGGTTGAGATCTGGTGACTGAGACGGCCATGGCATAACGTTTACATCGTTTTCATTTCAAACCATTCAGTGACCCCTCGTGCCCTGTGGATGGGGGCGTTGTCATCCTGGAAGAGACCACTAGTGCCCTGTGGATGGGGGAGTTGTCATCCTGGAAGAGACCACTAGTGCCCTGTGGATGGGGGCGTTGTCATCCTGGAAGAGACCACTAGTGCCCTGTGGATGGGGGAGTTGTCATCCTGGAAGAGACCACTAGTGCCCTGTGGATGGGGGAGTTGTCATCCTGGAAGAGACCACTAGTGCCCTGTGGATGGGGGAGTTGTCATCCTGGAAGAGACCACTAGTGCCCTGTGGATGGGGGAGTTGTCATCCTGGAAGAGACCACTAGTGCCTCTGGATGGGGGCGTTGTCATCCTGGAAGAGACCATTAGTGCCCTGTGGATGGGGGAGTTGTCATCCTGGAAGAGACCACTAGTGCCCTGTGGATGGGGGAGTTGTCATCCTGGAAGAGACCACTAGTGCCCTGTGGATGGGGGAGTTGTCATCCTGGAAGAGACCACTAGTGCCTCTGGATGGGGGCGTTGTCATCCTGGAAGAGACCATTAGTGCCCTGTGGATGGGGGAGTTGTCATCCTGGAAGAGACCACTAGTGCCCTGTGGATGGGGGAGTTGTCATCCTGGAAGAGACCATTAGTGCCCTGTGGATTGGGGCGTTGTCATCCTGGAAGAGACCACTAGTGCCCTGTGGATGGGGGCGTTGTCATCCTGGAAGAGACCACTAGTGCCCTGTGGATGGGGGAGTTGTCATCCTGGAAGAGACCACTCCCGTCAGGATATAAATGCTTCACCAGGGGTTGAAGGTGATCACTCAGAATGGCTGTGTATTTATTGGTGTTTACCTTGCACTCTGAGTGGACCTACACAGTGTGACACCGACAGCAACACAGTGTGACAGCAACACAGTGTGACAGCAACACAGTGTGACAGCGACAGCAACACAGTGTGACACCGACACAGTGTGACACCGACAGCAACACAGTGTGACACCGACAGCAACACAGTGTGACAGCGACAGCAACACAGTGTGACAGCGACAGCAACACAGTGTGACAGCGACAGCAACACAGTGTGACAGCAACACAGTGTGACACCGACAGCAACACAGTGTGACACCGACAGCAACACAGTGTGACAGCGACAGCAACACAATGTGACACCGACAGCAACACAGTGTGACAGCAACACAGTGTGACAGCAACACAGTGTGACAGCAACACAGTGTGACAGCAACACAGTGCGACAGCAACACAGTGTGACAGCAACACAGTGTGACACCGACAGCAACACAGTGTGACAGCAACACAGTGTGACAGCAACACAGTGTGACAGCAACACAGTGTGACACCGACAGCAACACAGTGTGACAGCAACACAGTGTGACAGCAACACAGCGTGACACCGACAGCAACACAGTGTGACAGCAACACAGTGTGACAGCAACACAGTGTGACAGCAACACAGTGTGACACCGACAGCAACACAGTGTGACACCGACAACAACAGAAGTGGTATAATAGCTTGTTACGCAGTGTTCAAATGGACAATACGTTTGTTGTCCTTACCCACAGTGACAGCAGCTATGACGGGCGACACGAACATGGGCATCATGACGCCGCTCGCCACCGTTAGGTAACGTTTACTACCTGACATGTTCTTCTTCTTCCAGCGGCCGTGGACCTGACAGGGGAAAGACAATCATTATTTCACACATCTTGTCAAACGGTTTAACGTGACCACCGACACATTTGGGATCCTTTGATCTTTCAAGCATTTCGCACCGTAGGCACTCCTGTATGTGCGATGATTGAATTGGATGTAAGCTTTTCTTGCCTTCTGATTAGCTAGGCATAAATGTTGCTTTGACCTATCCAATCCTCTGTGATCTGCAGGAGTGGTTAGGGAGTAGGGGTTAGGGAGTAGGGGTTAGGGAGTAGGGGTTAGGGAGTAAGGGTTAGGGAGTAAGGAGTAGTGGTTAGGGAGTAGGGGTTAGGGAGTAGGGGTTAGGGAGTAGGGGCTAGGGAGTAGGGGTTATGGAGTAGGGGTTAGGGAGTAAGGGTTAGGGAGTAAGGAGTAGTGGTTAGGGAGTAGGGGTTAGGGAGTAGGGGTTAGGGAGTAGGGGCTAGGGAGTAGGGATTAGGGAGTAGGGGTTAGGGAGTAGGGGTTAGGGAGTAAGGGTTAGGGAGTAAGGGTTAGGGAGTAGGGGTTAGGGAGTAAGGGTTAGGGAGTAAGGGTTAGGGAGTAGGGGTTAGGGAGTAGGGGCTAGGGAGTAGGGATTAGGGAGTAGGGGTTAGGGAGTAGGGGTTAGGGAGTAGGGGTTAGGGAGTAGGGGCTAGCGAGTAGGGATTAGGGAGTAGGGGTTAGGGAGTAGGGGTTAGGGAGTAAGGGTTAGGGAGTAAGGGTTAGGGAGTAGGGGTTAGGGAGTAGGGGTTAGGGAGTAAGGGTTAGGGAGTAAGGGTTAGGGAGTAGGGGTTAGGGAGTAGGGGTTAGGGAGTAGGGGTTAGGGAGTAAGGGTTAGGGAGTAAGGGTTAGGGAGTAGGGGTTAGGGAGTAGGGGTTAGGGAGTAGGGGCTAGGGAGTAGGGGCTAGGGAGTAGTATCTATGGTTAGGTTATTTCGCTAGGGTTAGGAGTTAAAGGTTGATATGTCCTCCTACCTTGTAGATGGGCTAGGGGTTAAAGGTTAGGGGTCAATATGTCCTCGTACCTTGCGGCACATGTAGATGGGTTAGGGTTAGGGCTAGGGGTTAAAGGTTAGGGGTTAGACCTCCCGGGTGGCGCAGTGATTCTGGGTTCGAGTCCAGGCTCTGTCGCAGCCGGCCGCGACCGGGAGGTCCATGGGGCGGCGCACAATTGGCCCAGCGTCGTCCGGGTTGGGGAGGGTTTGGCCGGCAGGGATATCCTTGTCTCATCGCGCACTAGTGACTCCTGTGGCAGGCAGGGCGCAGTGCACGCTGACCAGGTCGCTAGGTGTACTGTGTTTCCTCCGACACATTGGTGCGGCTGGCTTCCGGGTTGGATGTGCATTGTGTCAAGAAGCAGTGCGGCTTGGTTAAGTTGTGTTTCGGAGGACGCATGGCTCTCGACCTTCGCCTCTCCCGAGTCCGTACGGGAGTTGAAGCGATGGGACAAGACAGTAACTACTACCAATTGGATAACACGAAATTGGGAAGAAAAACGGGGTTAAAAAGAAAATTAAAAAAGTTGGGGGTCGATATCTCCTCGTACCTTGCGGCCCATGTAGATAGGAATGCCCACCATGATGACGGGTATGGCGATGCCAGCGAGCCAGTTTTACCCCCCAACACTCACACCACTCCCAGACAGTCCGAGCAAAAAATGTTCTTGAGATATTGTTCTTTGCTAAGAAGCTATTGGTTGAATCAATGTTGTTTCCACGTCATTTCAATGAAATTACATTGAACCAACATGGAGTAGATGTCGAATTGACGTCTAGTGGCTTGTTTCATTTTGACCTGTTTTAATTGAAAAACAATCGCAGTGGCTAGGTTTCCATCCTAACGGACGACAGATTTTCAAGCAAATATTGTCAAATCTGGATCAAGACAATATGCGCATTTTCCCCACCAGAGATGTTCCCGTCAAATTGCCTAGTTGCGGATAAAAGGCTGTGTGCATAAATACGTAGTGCACAGATAAAAATACAAGTTAGAAAATGGGTTTCCATGGCCTTTTCAGTTGTAGTTCTACTGATGGTTTTGTCACTTAAAATACTGTATAGAAAATAAGCCCACTCTGGTATTGACATGGGCGCTCTAGCCAACAGATTGTAGACAAAGTGCAGATGTAGCCTACTACAGTACATGAGATTATTATGGACAAAAGTGAGAGAATATTTTTTTTAAATTGGCAAAATGGCAGCCTCGATATACATTTATGGAAAGGAGCATCAAATTCATCACTGTGGACTTTCACCACCTTGTGAAGTTCATCATTAATTTATTTCATCTGTAGCTGTCACACCCTGGCCTCAGTTATCTTTGTTTTCATTATTATTTTAGTTAGGTCAGGGTGTGACATGGTGTATTATGTGTTTTTGTATTGTCTAGTGTGGTTGTATGGTTTAGGGGGGTTCATAGAGTAGATGGGGTTGTGTTCAGTGTAGGTGTTTAGAATAGTCTATGGTTGAGTGATGTGTCTAGGTATGTCTATGGTTGCCTGAGTGGTTCTCAATCAGAGACAGATGTTTTTCATTTGTCTCTGATTGGGAGCCATATTTTAGGCAGCCATAGGCATCATGTATTGTGGGTAATTGTCTATATTGAACGTTTGTAGCCTGTGTGTGTGCACGACGTTAGTAGCTTCACGGTCGTTTGTTTGTTTTGGTTTTTGTTAGTTTGTAAAGTGTTTCGTTTCGTGTTTGCTCTCTTCTTAATAAAAAGAAGATGTTCTTTTCACATGCTGCGCCTTGGTCCTCATTCTCTCCAGTAGACGATCGTGACAGTAGCCTAATAAACTGCATGCTTTCCTGAGTCGTAGTGGTAGGAACACACAACATATCATGGCTCCAAGTTTACTTCTATAGGATGGTTATTACAGTATATTAATATGTGCGTTCATAAAACAATGTTTCCATCGCCATTTCTCGCATCATACATTTTCCCCGACACAAAAAAATCCCACCATTTCTTGCGTATTTTGTTTTATCGACATTTTGGAAAGTTTACTGACAAAATTAGGTTTTCCATCAGGCCTGTCTTGACATTTTGTATCCGACATGCACTTTACTCAAATACCAAATGTTAGATGGAAACCTGGTTAGTAAGGTACTTGATATTGATAGTGAGATTAAAAACGTCTGCATTGGACCTGTAACTCTGGTGCTAAATGCATTATGGGTAATTCAGGAGAAATATTAGAGTGATGTTTGTTGAAGCTGTTTAATGTCTCTTGTTGTGACGCTAACAGCTTTCTGTCTCTAGGGTTTTCCCCCCCCCCCCCCCCCACACACACACACACACTCTTCCTGGCACCAAGTCAGTAGAACAAGGCTTTCCCTTAAATTTCTGGATTAGGTAGACTAGGGCTGGATTAGGTAGACTTGGGCTGGATTAGGTAGACTTGGGCTGGATTAGGTAGACTAGGGCTGGATTAGGTAGACTTGGGCTGGATTAGGTAGACTAGGGCTGGATTAGGTAGACTTTGGCTGAATTAGGTAGACTTGGACTGAATTAGGTAGACTGGATTAGGTAGACTAGGGCTGGATTAAGTAGACTTGGGCTGGATTAGGTAGACTAGTGCTGGATTAGGTAGACCTGGACTGAATTAGGTAGACTTAGACTGAATTAGGTAGACTTAGACTGAATTAGGTAGACTTGGACTGAATTAGGTAGACTTGGGCTGAATTAAGTAGATTTGGGCTGGATTAGGTAGACTTGGACTGAATTAGGTAGACTTGGGCTGAATTAGGTAGAATAGGGCTGAATTAGGTAGACTTGGGCTGGATTAGGTAGACTAGGGCTGGATTAGGTAGACTTGGACTGAATTAAGTAGACTTGGGCTGGATTAGGTAGACTAGGGCTGGATTAGGTAGACTAGGGCTGGATTAGGTAGACTAGGGCTGGATTAGGTAGACTTGGACTGAATTACCAGTAGTCTGTTATTACCAGTAGTCTGCTACACTACTTAACATTGACCTGACGTTATGTAACATGGTAATGTTTGCTACACATACAAACAGGGGGTGTTGACAAGAGTAGATACTTACGTTACCAGGCTGGTTGTTTGACATCGCTCCCCTACTGCCTGAGAACTGTAGTCCCTGAGAACTGTGAACTGTAGTCCCTGAGAACTGTAGTCCCTGAGAACTGTACTCCCTGAGAACTGTAGTCCCTGAGAACTGAGAACTGTAGTCCCTGAGAACTGTAGTCCCTGAGAACTGAGAACTGTAGTCCCTGAGAACTGTACTCCCTGAGAACTGAGAACTGTAGTCCCTGAGAACTGAGAACTGTAGTCCCTGAGAACTGTAGTCCCTGAGAACTGAGAACTGAAGTCCCTGAGAACTGTACTCCCTGAGAACTGAGAACTGTAGTCCCTGAGAACTGAGAACTGTACTCCCTGAGAACTGTAGTCCCTGAGAACTGTACTCCCTGAGAACTGCGAACTGTAGTCTCTGAGAACTGTACTCCCTGAGAACTGTACTCCCTGAGAACTGTAGTCCCTGAGAACTGTACTCCCTGAGAACTGAGAACTGTAGTCTCTGAGAACTGTAGTCCCTGAGAACTGTACTCCCTGAGAACTGAGAACTGTACTCCCTGAGAACTGTAGTCTCTGAGAACTGAAAACTGTACTCCCTGAGAACTGTAGTCCCTGAGAACTGAGAACTGTACTCCCTGAGAACTGTAGTCCCTGAGAACTGCTCCTTGACCAGAGCCACTAAAGATGAGGAGGTTGATTTTTTTTTATTTTACCTATTTAACGAGGCAAGTCAGTTAAGAACAAATTCCTATTTACAATGACGGCCTAGGAACAGTGAGTTAACTGCCTTGTTCAGAGGCAGAACAACAGATTTTTACCTTGTCAGCTCGGGATTCGATCTTGCAACCTTTCAGTTACTAGTCCAACAGCTCTAACCACTAGGCTACCCTGCCACCCAGGGTAAAAGTGGAAGGTGGTAACCTATTCCCTAGTGTACTACTACAGTAAAATTACACCTTATTACCTATCTAATGTTGACCAGAGACACTAGATGGGGGACTGTCTTCCTCACCTGCTCTGCATGTTCGCTGGGCGTGAGTGTGATGGAGACCTCCTCCTTGTTGAGGGCCCCAGCAGGCCTCTCAAGCCTGGGGTCGGATTTAGGCTTCTGGCTGAAGAAGGAGAGGAAGCTAAGGGGCTGAGTCTGCTGTTTGGGCCTCTTCATGGTCCGGGCCTGGAGCTGGGGATGGAGCGCGCAGGCAGCCAGGCAGGATAACCAGCATCAGCAGTAGAGACACAAATCTTTGTGTGGGTCGTGTGTGTGTATGTGTGTGTGGGTCGTGTGTGTGTGTGTGTGTGTGTGTGTGTGTGTGTGTGTGTGTGTGTGTGTGTGTGTGTGTGTGTGTGTGTGTGTGTGTGTGTGTGTGTGTGTGTGTGTGTGTGTGTGTGTGTGTGTGTGTGTGTGTGTGTGTGGGTCGTGTGTGTGGGTCGTGTGTGGAGCCCCTTCACGTGCTCAGAGTCTAGGAGCCGTAGAGCCGCAGCTGTGAACGACGTTGACAATGGAGGAAGAGAGGAGGCCCTCATACCACCCTCATGGAGTCTGTTTCTGACCGTTTGAGCAGACACATGCACATTTGTGGCCTGCTGGAGGTCATTTTGCAGGGCTCTGGCAGTGCACCTCCTTGCACAAAGGCGGAGGTAGCGGTCCTGCTGCTGGGTTGTTGCCCTCCTACGGCCTCCTCCACGTCTCCTGATGTACTGGCCTGTCTCCTGGTAGCGCCTCCATGCTCTGGACACTACGCTGACAGACACAGCAAACCTTTTTACCACAGCTCGCATTGATGTGCCATCCTGGATGAGCTGCACTACCTGAGCCACTTGTGTGGGTTGTAGACTCCGTCTCATGCTACCACTAGAGTGAGAGCACCGCCAGCATTCAAAAGTGACCAAAACATCAGCCAGGAAGCATAGGAACTGAGAAGTGGTCTGTGGTCACCACCTGCAGAATCACTCCTTTTTTGGGGGTGTCTTGCTAATTGCCTATAATTTCCACCTTTTGTCTATTCCATTTGCACAACAGATGTGAAATGTATTGTCAATCAGTGTTGCTTCCTAAGTGGACAGTTTGATTTCACAGAAGTGTGATTGACTTGGAGTTACATTGTGTTGTTTATTAAGTGTTCCCTTTATTTTTTTGAGCAGTGTATTTGGTAGCATTGCCTTTAAATTGTTTAACTTGGCTCAAACATTTTGGGTAGACTTCCACAAGCTTCCCACAATAAGTTGGTGAATTTTGGCCCATTCCTCCTGACAGAGCTGGTGTAACTGAGTCAGGTTTGTAGGCCTCCTTGAGTTTTAATGACTCCAACCTAAGTGACTGTAAACTTCCGGCTTCAACTGTATACACAGCCACACCCGTTGCTGACTGGTGTATGAAATCGAGCACACAGCCATGCAATCTCCATAAACAAACATAAGCAGTAGGCCTTACTTTAGAGCTCTGTGACTTTCAACGTGGCACCGTCATAGGATGCCACCTTTCCAACAAGTCAGTTAAATTTTTGCCCTGCTAGAGCTGCCCCGGGCCACGGTAAGTGCTGTTATTGTGAAATGGAAACATCTAGGAGCAACAATGGCTCGTCTGTCCTCGGTTGCAACACTCACTACCGAGCTCCAAACTGACTCTGGAAGCAACGTCAGAGCAGCCGCACACAAGCCTAAGATTACCATGCGCAATGCCAAGCGTCGGCTGGAGTGGTGTAAAGCTCCCCACCATTGGATTCTGGATCAGTGGAAATACATTCTCTGGAGTGATGACTCACGCTTCACCATCTGGCAGTCCGTCAGACGAACATGGGTTTGGCGGATGCCAGGAGAACTTTACCTGCCCCAATGCATAGTGCCAACTGTAAAGTTTGGTGGAGGAGGAATAATGGTCAGGGGCTGTTTTTCATGGTTCGGGCTAGGCCCCTTAGTTCCAATGAAGGGAAATCTTAACACTACAGCATACAATGACATTCTAGACGATTCTGTACTTCCAACTATGTGTCAACAGTTTGGGGAAGGCCCTTCCGTACCCCCAAGGGACTAGATCTAACAGGATTCTGCTAGCTCCTCCTGTACCCCCAAGGAACTAGATCTAACAGGATTCTGCTAGCTCCTCCTGTACCCCCAAGGGACTAGATCTAAACGTGATTCTGCTAGCTCTTCCTGTACCCCCAAGGAACTAGATCTAACAGGATTCTGCTAGCTCCTCCTGTACCCCCAAGGAACTAGATCTAACATGATTATGCTAGCTCCTCCTGTACCCCCAAGGAACTAGATCTAACAGGATTCTGCTAGCTCTTCCTGTACCCCCAAGGAACTAGATCTAACATGATTCTGCTAGCTCCTCCTGTACCCCCAAGGAACTAGATCTAAACGTGATTCTGATAGCTCTTCCTGTACCCCCAAGGAACTAGATCTAACAGGATTCTGCTAGCTCCTCCTGTACCCCCAAGGAACTAGATCTAACAGGATTCTGCTAGTTCCTCCTGTACCCCCAAGGAACTAGATCTAACAGGATTCTGCTAGTTCCTCCTGTACCCCCAAGGAACTAGATATAACAGGATTCTGCTAGCTCCTCCTGTACCCCCAAGGAACTAGATCTAACAGGATTCTGCTAGCTCTTCCTGTACCCCCAAGGAACTAGATCTAACAGGATTCTGCTAGTTCCTCCTGTACACCCAAGGAACTAGATATAACAGGATTCTGCTAGCTCCTCCTGTACCCCCAAGGAACTAGATCTAACAGGATTCTGCTAGCTTCTCCTGTACCCCCAAGGAACTAGATCTAAAAGTAAAAGAATATAAAATCCCGTTAGATGTGTGTATTGTTAGATATGTACTCTTGGATCTAGAAACACCTGCAATAACATCTGATAAATATGGGTATGCAACCAATAACATTTTATTTGAACCATTTGTACAAACTGGCTGCTTTTTCCTCAGCTCCAAACACAACTAAAAGGCTAATTATTATGATACATAAAAAATACAAAAAACTCTAAAATCACCATTGTTGGTAAAAGGTGAAGACCAAGAAGGCAGAATCACTTTCTTTAAATGGATCCATAATGGAAAGAAAAGGTCTTATATTAATGTGTACGCTTCATATTCATATGATCCTACAGTTTAAAAAAAATATTTTATGAACAGCATATTGTTAGCACTTTCTACTCAAAACAAAACCCCCGAATCAATTCCTATATTATTATCTACACCTCTATTTTCAAAAATGATTCAACATATGAGCTTTTCCGATCACTACTCCTACTACTGCCACTTACACGTTTTAGAATATCCTAATAAAATAGAACCACAAGATGGCGTTTAAACTTTTCAACTGTGGAATTGTTGAAGATACTCTTTCAGATGCTTTCAGATGATGGGAAGGGACTCTGCTGTGCTAGCTTCAGGGGGAAGCTGGTTGCACCATTGGGGTACCAGGACAAAGAGCTTGGACTGGGCTGAGCGAGAGCTGGCTACCCCAGTGGTGGGAGGGCCAAGTAACCGGAGCTGGCAGAACAGAGTACCCCGGGTTGGTGTGTTGGGTTTGAGCATAGCCAGAAGGTAGGGAGGCAGCAGGGAGCCCTGCCATCAGTGAGTTGCAGTAGACCAGAAAGGAGAAGACAAGTGCCTGGATTAGGACCTGTGCGAGGTAGGGTCGTACCCTAAGGATGTTGTAGAGCAGGGCTGCCCAACCCTCTTCCTGGAGATCTACCGTCCTGTGAGTTCACTCCAACCCTCTTCCTGAAGATCTACTGTACTATAGGTTTACAGTCCAACCCTCTTCCTGGAGATCTACTGTCCTATAGGTTTACAGTCCAACCCTCTTCCTGGAGATCTACTGTCCTGTGGGTTCACTCCAACCCTCTTCCTGGAGATCTACCGTCCTGTGGGTTTTCAGTCCGAGTGTGAGAACTCACGTCGGTAGCCATGAAATGCTTTGAAAGGCTGGTCGTGGTTCACATCAACAGCATCCTCCCGGATACCCTAGACCCACTCCATATCGCATGCCGCCCCAACAGATCCACAGATGACGCAATCTCAATCGTACTCCCCTTTCCCACCTGGACAAAAAGAACACCTACAGTGGGGAGAACAAGTATTTGATACACTGCCGATTTTGCAGGTTTTCCTACTTACAAAGCATGTAGAGGTCTGTACTTTTTATCATAGGTACACTTCAACTGTGAGAGACGGAATCTAAAACAAAAATCCAGAAAATCACATTGTATGATTTTTAAGTAATTAATTTTCATTTTATTGCATGACATAAGTATTTGATCACCTACCAACCAGTAAGAATTCCGGCTCTCACAGACCTGTTAGTTTTTCTTTAAGAAGCCCTCCTGTTCTCCACTCATTACCTGTATTAACTGCACCTGTTTGAACTCGTTACCTGTATAAAAGACACCTGTCCACACGCTCAATCAAACAGACTCCAACCTCTCCACAATGGCCAAGACCAGAGAGCTGTGTAAGGACATCAGGGATAAAATTGTAGACCTGCACAAGGCTGGGATGGGCTACGGGACAATAGGCAAGCAGTTTGGTGAGAAGGCAACAACTGTTGGCGCAATTATTAGAAAATGGAAGAAGTTCAAGATGACGGTCAATCACCCTCGGTCTGGGGCTCCATGCAAGATATCACCTCGTGGGGCATCAATGATCATGAGGAAGGTGAGGGATCAGCCCAGAACTACACGGCAGGACCTGGTCAATGACCTGAAGAGAGCTGGGACCACAGTCTCAAAGAAAACCATTAGTAACACACTACGCCGTCATGCATTAAAATCCTGCAGCGCACGCAAGGTCCCCCTGCTCAAGCCAGCGCATGTCCAGGCCCGTCTGAAGTTTGCCAATGACCATCTGGATGATCCAGAGGAGGAATGGGAGAAGGTCATGTGGTCTGATGAGACAAAAATATAACTTTTTGGTCTAAACTCCACTCGCTGTGTTTGGAGGAAGAAGAAGGATGAGTACAACACCAAGAACCCATCCCAAACGTGAAGCATGGAGGTGGAAACATCATTCTTTGGGGCTGCTTTTCTGCAAAGGGGACAGGACGACTGCACCGTATTGAGGGGAGGATGGATGGGGCCATGTATCGCGAGATCTTGGCCAACAACCTCCTTCCCTCAGTAAGAGCATTGAAGATGGGTCGTGGCTGGGTCTTCCAGCATGACAACGACCCGAAACACACAGCCAGGGCAACTAAGGAGTGGCTCCGTAAGAAGCATCTCAAGGTCCTGGAGTGGTCTAGCCAGTCTCCAGACCTGAATCCAATAGAAAATCTTTGGAGGGAGCTGAAATTCCGTATTGCCCAGCGACAGCCCCGAAACCTGAAGGATCTGGAGAAGGTCTGTATGGAGGAGTGGGCCAAAATCCCTGCTGCAGTGTGTGCAAACCTGGTCAAGAACTACAGGAAACGTATGATCTCTGTAATTGCAAACAAAGGTTTCTGTACCAAATATTAAGTTCTGCTTTTCTGATGTATCAAATACTTATGTCATGCAATAAAATGCAAAGGAATTACTTAAAAATCATACAATGTGATTTTCTGGATTTTTGTTTTAGATTCCGTCTCTCACAGTTGAAGTGTACCTATGATAAAAATTACAGACCTCTACATGCTTTGTAAGTAGGAAAACCTGCAAAATCGGCAGTGTATCAAATACTTGTTCTCCCCACTGTATGTGAGAATGCTGTTAATTGATTACAGCTCAGTGTTCAACACCATAGTACCCACAAAGCTCATCACTAAGCTAAGGATCCTGGGTTAAACACCTTCCTCTGCAAATGGATCCTGGACTTCCTCTCGGGCCGCCCCCAGGTGGTAAGGGTAGGCAACAACACGTCTGCCACGCTGATCCTCAACACTGGGGCCCCTCAGGGGTGTGTACTTAGTCCCCTTCTGTACTCCCTGTTCACCCACGACTGCGTGGCCAAACACGACTCCAACACCATCATTGAGTTTGCTGACGACACAACAGTGGTAGGCCTGATCACGACAACGATGAGACAGCCTATAGGGAGGAGGTCAGAGAACTAGCAGTGTGGTGCCAGTACAACAACCTCTCCCTCAATGTGAGCAAGACAAAGGAGCTGATCGTGGACTACTCTACCAACTGGTCCCGTGTGGCTCAGTTGGTAGAGCATGGCGCTTGCAACGCCAGGGTTGTGGGTTCATTCCCCACGGGGGGACCAGGATGAATATGTATGAACTTTCCAATTTGTAAGTCGCTCTGGATAAGAGCGCCTGCTAAATGACTTAAATGTAAATGTAAGGAAAAGGTGGGCCGAACAGGCCCCCATTAACATCAACGGGGCTGTAGTGGAGAGGGTCGAGAGTTTCAAGTTCCTTGGTGTCCACATCACCAACAAACTATCATGGTCCAAACACACTAAGACAGTCGTGAAGAGGGCACGACAAAGCCTATTCCCCCTCAGGAGACTGAAAAGATTTGGCATGGGTCCCCAGATCCTCAAAAAGTTATACAGCTGCACCATCGAGAGCATCCTGACCGGTTGCATCACCGCCTGATATGGCAACTGCTCAGCATCTGACTGTAAGTGTAACAGATGTGAAATGGCTAGCTAGTTAGCGGGTACGCGCTAATAGCGTTTCAATCGGTTACGTCACTTGCTGGAAGAGACCACTAGTGCCCTGTGGATGGGGGCGTTGTCATCCTGGAAGAGACCACTAGTGCCCTGTGGATGGGGGCGTTGTCATCCTGGAAGAGACCACTATCACTGTTACATAAGGCACTACAGAGGGTAGTGTGTACGGCCCAGTACATCACTGGGGCCAAGCTTACTGCAATCCACCTACAGAATAGGCAGTGTCAGAGGAAAGCCCATAAAGTTGTCAGAGACTCCAGTCACCCAAGTCATAGACTGTTTTTTCTGCTACCGCACGGCAAGCGGTACCAGAGCACCAAGTCTAGGACCAAGTCTAGGACCAAAAGGCTCCTTAACAGCTTCTACCCCCAAGCCATAAGACTGCTTGGGGGTATTACTATTACATTGACCCCCCCTCCCCAATTTGTTTTGTAGCTACTCGCTGTTTGTCTATGCATAGTCACTTCACCACTACCTACATGTACAAATTACCTGTACCCCCGCACATTACCAGTACCTCCTGCAAATAGCCCCATTATTGTGTTACTTTTTACTTTATTTGGTAAATATTTCTTAACTCTTCTTCTTGAACGGCACTGTTCGTATATATATATATATAGATACATATATATATATCTCACACACACACACACACACACACACGTCCATAGCGAACTTGTAAACATCGTAAATATGAAAATAGAATACAGATTTCAAATATATGTTTGCCCCTTTTAAAAATGGCACGACAAAACGGTTGAGGTTGGTCCGTTTTAGAGACAATAATCCATTGCCTAGAAAACATATTATATTATTTCAGATTATATCCTGAACATTTTTGCGGGGAGAAATTTTGCGGGGAGAAAAGTCAAAACTTATTAAGAAACCCTTTGAGACGCATCGAAAGCGATACCATATGGCACCATTCAACGCCTCGTTTTATAGGCTAAACACCATATCATCACACGGCCGGTCTATTATTAATTAGGGGGTCTGACCAAGGCAGCAGTGCAGGGAGTGGCGAGGTTATTACATATTCCACCTCATTCAGAATTTTAAAATAAACGTTACATTCATCCGGTTATAAGCATGAATACATCATAACGGTTTCTGGTTCGTTCTACTCAAAACGAGTGATATTGACATTACGCACATCCCTAATATATTTCTAATGAGTAAAACGGCACCTTTACCTCTCTCTCCAGCGTGTTGTCTTCCTACTCGAGAATCAACAACTAACTCGTCTCCTCGAACAGCAGAGTAGCGCGAACCTCCCACTGTTCTAAAACATATCTGGACATCAAAGCTTAGCTACAAAATTAGTCAAGAGTGAATTTCGCAGGGTCCCACGGTCGGAGAAATTGTAGCGTATGACGCTTCGGAGGAGATCCCCCTACCCTTTCCCCCATTACTAGCCTGTTCAATCTCTCTTTCGTATCGTCTGAGATTCCCAAAGATTGGAAAGCTGCCGTGGTCATCCCCCTCTTCAAAAGGGGGTGACACTCTAGACCCAAACTGCTACAGACCTATATCTATCCTACACTGTCTTTCTAAGGTCTTCAAAAGCCAAGTTAACAAACAGATTACCGACCATTTCGAATCCCACCGTACCTTCTCCGCTATGCAATCTGGTTTCAGAGCTGGTCATGGGTGCACCTCAGCCATGCTCAAGGTCCTAAACGACATCATAACCGCCATCGATAAGAGACATCACTGTGCAGCCGTATTCATCGACCTGGCCAAGGCTTTCGACTCTGTCAATCACCACATTCTTATTGGCAGACTCAACAGCCTTGGTTTCTCAAATTATTGCCTCGCCTGGTTCACCAACTACTTCTCTGATAGAGTTCAGTGTGTCAAATCGGAGGGACTGTTGTCCGGACCTCTGGCAGTCTCTATGGGGGTGCCACAGGGTTCAATACTCGGGCCGACTCTCTTCTCTGTATACATCAATGATGTTGCTCTTGCTGCTGGTGATTCTCTGATCCACCTCTACGCAGATGACACCATTCTGTATACTTCTGGCCCCTCTTTGGACACTGTGTTAACTAACCTCCAGACGAGCTTCAATGACATACAACTCTCCTTCTGTGGCCTCCAACTGCTCTTAAACGCAAGTAAAACTAAATGCATGCTATTCAATCGATCACTGCCCGCACCTGCTCGCCCGTCCAGCATCACTACTCTGGACGGCTCTGACTTAGAATACGTGGACAACTACAAATACCTGGGTGTCTGGTTAGACTGTAAACTCTCCTTCCAGACTCACATTAAGCATCTCCAATCCAAAATTAAATCTAGAATCGGCTTCCTATATTGCAACAAAGCATCCTTCACTCACGCTGCCAAACATACCCTCGTAAAACTGACCATCCTACTGATCCTCGACTTCGGTGATGTCCTCTATAAAATAGCCTCCAACACTCTACTCAACAAACTGGATGCAGTCTATCACAGTGCCGTCCGTTTTGTCACCAAAACCCCATACACTACCCATCATTGCGACCTGTACGCTCTCGTTGGTTGGCCCTCGCTTCATACTCGTCGCCAAACCCACTGGCTACAGGTTATCTACAAGTCTCTGCTAGGTAAAGCCCCGCCTTATCTCAGCTCACTGGTCACCATAGCAGCACCCAATCGTAGCACGCGCTCCAGCAGGTATATCTCACTGGTTACCCCCAAAGCCAATTCCTCCTTTTGTCGTCTTTCCTTCCAGTTCTCTGCTGCCAATGGCTGGAACGAACTGCAAAAATCTCTGAAGCTGGAGTCTCATATCTCCCTCACTAGCTTTAAGCACCAGCTGTCAGAGCAGCTCACAGATCACTGCACCTGTACATAGCTCATCTGTAAACAGCCCATCTATCTACCTCATCCCCATACTGTATTTATTTATTTATCTTGCTCCTTTGCACCCCAGTATCTCTACTTGCACATTAATCTTCTGCACATCTACCATTCCAGTGTTTAATTACTATATTGTAATTACTTCACCATCATGGCCTATTTATTGCCTTAACTTACCTCATTTGCACTCACTGTATATATACTTTTTGTTTTCTTTTGTTCTACTTTATTATTGATTATATGTTTTGTTTATTCCATGTGTAACTCTGTGTTGTTGTATGTGTCGAATTGCTATGCTTTATCTTGGCCAGGTCGCAGTTGCAAATGAGAACTTGTTCTCAAGTAGCCTACCTGGTTAAATAAAGGTTAAATAAAATTTATAAATAAAATTAAAAATAGGCTTAACCTCAAATTTCTCCATAAAATAGGTTAAAATGTGCGATCTTAATATATTCCGAAACAGACATTTTAAGAGATTGAATAAGAATGTATAAGAATATAATAACGTCTTCTTCTCCTGTCACAGCACATGAAATACACAAACATATACATTTCACATGGCTAAAATGATTAGAAACAGAAAATAACTACAAGTACCATGACACAGACGACCGGAAATTAATTTAGGAAGCGGAAACACGTGTAACAGCGGAAGCGAATGTATACAATGGAAATCCAAAAATCAATTAAGTTATGAAAAACAATATTAATTGCCTTTCTTTGTCGCCGCTGCAGATAAAGAAATGGCGGATATATAGACACGGTAATTTAGATCTCGTTTATGCACGGGTACATGGAGCTTTACTGGCTACAGTCGAGAGGTTTATTTACTATATGTAGCTTTGTAAATAAACGGTAGCTTGATAGCTAACTGGCTAATTTAGCACATACTGTACTTGCTGTTTAGCTAGCTAGCTAGCTAGCTACTAATGTTAACCTGCACGCTATCATTAACTATTAAGCTTTCAGAGTACTCCATATATAACAAACCGGACATGAATATCTAACATTAGCTAGCTATAATTCTTACGTTACTCTTTTGTTTGCTCTTTCAGACAAATTAGCCTGGTAACGTTGTGCAGTCGTTCATGTTAGCTAGCCAACATCATTAACTAGCTGGCTAGCTGTCCACAAAGGATCATTAAGGGCCAGGAGCAAGCTGCAACAACATCCGAACGATAGCCAGCGATTCGATCTGTCTGCATTATGCTACTCTACTTAGCAAGCCATCTAACGTTAGCTCGCTAACTAGCGTTTGTTATTTAAAGTGGCATTTTAATCATTGGTGTAGAGCTGGCAGGTCCGTGTATCACACGTTTGGTTTGCTAGCTAGTTAGCTAACTAGTAAATGGCTATACCAGGGCAATAGAGATAGCTTGGGCCAATTATGCCTGAATTGCTTGAAAATGCATTGTCATATCTGGTTGATTGACATCGCTATTTATCTGTGTTTGTGTGACTATTAGAACCACTGGAGAAGCAGTTTCATGGATAAAAACAGAATGAGCTGATAGTTCCAGAGGTCTTTCAGAAGAGGTGGCAGAAGAGAGAGGCTGACCGGAAGATGCCAAGAAGAAAACAACAGAATCCTCAACCTGTCAAGTGTAAGGGCTCAAACTGTCACATTCCTATAACTGTAAGCCACTGTTCTATGCATTGGGCCAGTATAGAACAGAGAACGTTGATCCATTCTCTAGAGGGCAACATGCATGTTATGCTAATGACGTTCGTGATCTTTGTGCTCTGGTCTTAACGTTTCCTGTATGAGAGCAGATGGTCAAATATGAAATACAGGAACTGGACCAGTTTTAGGGTGGGAACTAATGGTGACCACTTTCTAACACGCTGAAGAGTGGGATCATCAAGTTCATGTAGCTAGAGACCAAACAATGCCAGAGACATAGAAATGGACACAAACAATCTGTCCTCACGTGGACATTTTACTGGAGAACCTGGCTATGCTTAAACATTTGTTTTCACTTTGTAATCTTTGAGGAACACATGTATAAGATTTATTTTATATATATAAAAACTATCAGTCAGGAAATTACTTATTAGATAAGATACCGGAAGTGGCTCTGTCCCAATTTGTCTTCCTGTGATTATTCACATCCAATCTACTCGCCTCCTCAACCATATTGAAGAAAAAATGTCCGCGGTCCTTCCTTCCAATGTGTTTTGAGAAGGAGGTGAGGAGATAGGAATTGAGGAAAGGTGAATTAAGAAAGCCAGTGACTTGAATATGATTTAAGATACAGGAAATGTCCCCGACTACATCATAGAAACACTTTACCAGGCGTCTTGGTTCTCATCGATGGCAGCAGATGGGATCTTGTTATTAACATTGGCTACTGCCTTACCTACAGTCCTCCTCTCCAATGGTCAAAGACCAATTAAGGTTACGTCTCAAATGGTACCCTATTCTAGCCTGACGACTCACACTAAATTATTTTCGCTGCTGTCGTTCGCTACATACTTCAGTCTGAGCCTGATGTCATTGAAGTCGTTTGTTGTTTTCGAGGGGGCACGAGGGCCTGTTTTGTACAAAACAAAGTCCTCAACGCTTTTGGTCGTCTCTAAACAATCGGAGTATCAAAGCCAATGACTGATTTTCAAAAACCGCAGCTTTATCCACCTGTGTGACTGGCTCTGGCCCAACCCATTGGTTTCTGGAGAAATCAGACGGCCTTGAATATGTTCGCATTCGGTGAAGGGTCGGGGAATGCGCTCGGAAAGGGAGATACCTAGTCAGTTGTGCAACTGAAATGTGTCTTCTGCATCAGAGGGGTGCCTTACTCGACTATCCACTGTTACCTGCCGAAGACGTGGATAACTGCCTTGCTCAGGGTCAGAACGACAGATTTTTACCTTGTCAGCTCGGGGATGCACTTATTGTGGAGAAGAAACTAATGTCCATGAGCGTGGTGTAGCGTTTGGGCCGAGCAAGGAGTCTGGATAGCTAGGCAAACCCTCTTGCCTAGATAGTTCACTACTTTTGACCAGGGCCCCATATGGTCAAAAGTAGTGAATTATACAGGGGGGCAGCCACTGACTCATGTACTGTCATGCATGTCATTCTCCACTAGAGGGCAGCAGAGTATTAGCTCACTCAGAAGACCTTTAAAGGGATACTCTGGGATTTTGGCACTACTTCCCCATAGTCAGATGAACTTGTGGATACAATTTTCATGTCTCTGTGTCCAGTATGAAGGAAGTTAGCGGTACCTTCCCGAGCAAATGCTAACTAGCGTTAGCACAATGACTGGAAGTCAATGGCTGGAAGTCTACATACCTAATACATAATGAATGACATCCGGCTGTGATTGAGAGTCCCATAGGGCGGCACACAATTGGCCCAGCGTCGTCCGGGTTTGGCCGGGGTAGGCCGACATTGTAAATAAGAATTTGTTCTTAACTGACTTGCCTAGTTAAATAAAGGTATAAAATTTTTATAAATAACAGTAGACTTCCAGTCATTGCCAAAATCCCGAAGTATAGCTTTAATTGTGGCAGACTGTCTTGGAAATTACAGGCAGCTGGTGTCTTTGACTATTGAATATTCATAGCTGTGTGTCAAGGGTGTTTTTTTTTTTTTACATTAACTTGGAGCAATGAACATTTCTGTCAGTAAGGCTAGAAAAACATGGCTTGATTAATATTCATACTTTCTCACATCCTTATGACTTCTAACCTTCATGTAAAGCGATTTTCTAGCAAACTATTTTATTTTTACTAGATTTATTAATTCCCTGACGAATATAAATAAAGGTTGCTTTGTGTTTCAGTGGATTCTGAAGATGGTGTATTAACCATCGGAGCTCCAGGAAGCCTGACCTTGAAGGCAGATTTTCTTCTGGGACACGACCTTGAGTTTGGTGACCCCGGCCATGACAAGATCCTAGGCCTGGACGACAAGTACTCAGGTTGGTACTAAATGTATTAAAGCTTTATTCAGACAGGTTGGTGTTTCATTCATTAAAGCTTTATTCAGACAGGTTGGTATTTCATTCATTAAAGCTTTATTCAGACAGGTTGGTATTTCATTCATTAAAGCTTTATTCAGACAGGTTGGTTTTGTTGCACGGAAATATAACTTGAGATGTGGCGCACTTAACTATACAATTGTTAGGCCTAAATCAAGACCTTAATCACTACAAAAAAAAGTATGGAAATGTATGCACTGACTACTGTAAATTGCTCTGAAAAAGAGCGTCTGCTAAATTACTAAAATGTAATGTATATGTCATGCCTTGATGGGCGATTGAGATCAAATCTATTTTATAACCGAGACCTGTTCCATGATAGAAGCATGTCATGGAGGTCAAAAAGTTTACCGCTGAATTAATCTTGCAATGCCAGACACATTTGAGATATTCTGGAGACCACCAAACCTAGAACAGTCGGGGTCAAGGTATGGCATGAATTTTTTACAATATCGTCTATAACGGTATTTTGATGCAGTGCTGAATTAAATGAAAAGTTCTACAAATTGGACTACTTCACTGTCAGTTCGGTCCTTGTTTGGTTGAGTATGTAACCATCAGATTGGAGAAAGCCCATTAAAACCACTTAGGATTCATTTGTTGCCATTCTAGGGTCATGCACAGCACTACCCATAAAACATATTTAGAACTTTCATTATTCAGATACTGTCAAATACTGCCAAAAATGAGAAAAATATTGTAAAATTATATATATGGGGCGGCAGGTGGTTAGAGCGTTGGACTTGTAACTGAAAGGTTGCAAGATCGAATCCCCGAGCTGACAAGGTAAAAATCTGTTGTTCTGCCCCTGAACAAGGCAGTTCCTAGGCCGTCATTTAAAATAAGAATTAAGAATGAAAAAAATATTGTCCTGAGTTATCTGCATAACCTGCATACTAGCCTTGTTGGGTTTCAGCCTTGTTGGATTTCAGCCTTGTTGGGTTTTAGACTGGTGCCTTGTTGGGTTTTAGACTGGTGCCTTGTTGGGTTTTAGACTGGTGCCTTGTTGGGTTTTAGACTGGTGCCTTGTTGGGCTTCAGCCTTGTTGGGTTTTAGACTGGTGCCTTGTTGGGTTTTAGACTGGTGCCTTGTTGGGTTTTAGACTGGTGCCTTGTTGGGTTTAATGACTGGTGCCTTGTTGGGTTTTAGACTTGTTGGGTTTTAGACTTGTTGGGTTTTAGACTGGTGCCTTGTTGGGTTTTAGACTGGTGCCTTGTTGGGTTTTAGACTGGTGCCTTGTTGGGCTTCAGCCTTGTTGGGTTTTAGACTTGTGCCTTGTTGGGCTTCAGCCTTGTTGGGTTTTAGACTTGTGCCTTGTTGGGTTTTAGAATTGTGCCTTGTTGGGTTTTAGACTGGTGCCTTGTTGGGTTTTAGACTGGTGCCTTGTTGGGTTTTAGACTGGTGCCTTGTTGGGCTTCAGCCTTGTTGGGTTTTAGACTTGTGCCTTGTTGGGTTTTAGACTGGTGCCTTGTTGGGCTTCAGCCTTGTTGGGTTTTAGACTGGTGCCTTGTTGGGTTTTAGACTGGTGCCTTGTTGGGTTTTAGACTGGTGCCTTGTTGGGCTTCAGCCTTGTTGGGTTTTAGACTGGTGCCTTGTTGGGCTTCAGCCTTGTTGGGTTTTAGACTGGTGCCTTGTTGGGCTTCAGGCTTGTTGGGTTTTAGACTGGTGCCTTGTTGGGCTTCAGCCTTGTTGGGTTTTAGACTGGTGCCTTGTTGGGCTTCAGCCTTGTTGGGTTTTAGACTGGTGCCTTGTTGGGTTTTAGACTGGTGCCTTGTTGGGTTTTAGACTGGTGCCTTGTTGGGTTTTAGACTGGTGCCTTGTTGGGCTTCAGCCTTGTTGGGTTTTAGACTTGTGCCTTGTTGGGTTTTAGACTGGTGCCTTGTTGGGCTTCAGCCTTGTTGGGTTTTAGACTGGTGCCTTGTTGGGTTTTAGACTGGTGCCTTGTTGGGTTTTAGACTGGTGCCTTGTTGGGTTTTAGACTGGTGCCTTGTTGGGCTTCAGCCTTGTTGGGTTTTAGACTGGTGCCTTGTTGGGCTTCAGCCTTGTTGGGTTTTAGACTGGTGCCTTGTTGGGCTTCAGGCTTGTTGGGTTTTAGACTGGTGCCTTGTTGGGCTTCAGCCTTGTTGGGTTTTAGACTGGTGCCTTGTTTGGCTTCAGCCTTGTTGGGTTTTAGACTGGTGCCTTGTTGGGTTTTAGACTGGTGCCTTGTTTTCAGACTGGTGCCTTGTTGGGCTTCAGCCTTGTTGGGTTTTAGACTGGTGCCTTGTTGGGCTTCAGCCTTGTTGGGTTTTAGACTGGTGCCTTGTTGGGTTTTAGACTGGTGCCTTGTTGGGCTTCAGCCTTGTTGGGTTTTAGACTGGTGCCTTGTTGGGCTTCAGCCTTGTTGGGTTTTAGACTGGTGCCTTGTTGGGTTTTAGACTGGTGCCTTGTTGGGTTTTAGACTGGTGCCTTGTTGGGTTTTAGACTGGTGCCTTGTTGGGCTTCAGCCTTGTTGGGTTTTAGACTTGTGCCTTGTTGGGTTTTAGACTGGTGCCTTGTTGGGCTTCAGCCTTGTTGGGTTTTAGACTGGTGCCTTGTTGGGTTTTAGACTGGTGCCTTGTTGGGTTTTAGACTGGTGCCTTGTTGGGTTTTAGACTGGTGCCTTGTTGGGCTTCAGCCTTGTTGGGTTTTAGACTGGTGCCTTGTTGGGCTTCAGCCTTGTTGGGTTTTAGACTGGTGCCTTGTTGGGCTTCAGGCTTGTTGGGTTTTAGACTGGTGCCTTGTTGGGCTTCAGCCTTGTTGGGTTTTAGACTGGTGCCTTGTTTGGCTTCAGCCTTGTTGGGTTTTAGACTGGTGCCTTGTTGGGTTTTAGACTGGTGCCTTGTTGGGTTTTAGACTGGTGCCTTGTTGGGCTTCAGCCTTGTTGGGTTTTAGACTGGTGCCTTGTTGGGCTTCAGCCTTGTTGGGTTTTAGACTGGTGCCTTGTTGGGCTTCAGCCTTGTTGGGTTTTAGACTGGTGCCTTGTTGGGTTTTAGACTGGTGCCTTGTTGGGCTTCAGCCTTGTTGGGTTTTAGACTGGTGCCTTGTTGGGCTTCAGCCTTGTTGGGTTTTAGACTGGTGCCTTGTTGGGTTTTAGACTGGTGCCTTGTTGGGTTTTAGACTGGTGCCTTGTTGGGTTTTAGACTGGTGCCTTGTTGGGCTTCAGCCTTGTTGGGTTTTAGACTTGTGCCTTGTTGGGTTTTAGACTGGTGCCTTGTTGGGCTTCAGCCTTGTTGGGTTTTAGACTGGTGCCTTGTTGGGTTTTAGACTGGTGCCTTGTTGGGTTTTAGACTGGTGCCTTGTTGGGCTTCAGCCTTGTTGGGTTTTAGACTGGTGCCTTGTTGGGCTTCAGCCTTGTTGGGTTTTAGACTGGTGCCTTGTTGGGCTTCAGGCTTGTTGGGTTTTAGACTGGTGCCTTGTTGGGCTTCAGCCTTGTTGGGTTTTAGACTGGTGCCTTGTTGGGCTTCAGCCTTGTTGGGTTTTAGACTGGTGCCTTGTTGGGTTTTAGACTGGTGCCTTGTTGGGTTTTAGACTGGTGCCTTGTTGGGTTTTAGACTGGTGCCTTGTTGGGCTTCAGCCTTGTTGGGTTTTAGACTTGTGCCTTGTTGGGTTTTAGACTGGTGCCTTGTTGGGCTTCAGCCTTGTTGGGTTTTAGACTGGTGCCTTGTTGGGTTTTAGACTGGTGCCTTGTTGGGTTTTAGACTGGTGCCTTGTTGGGTTTTAGACTGGTGCCTTGTTGGGCTTCAGCCTTGTTGGGTTTTAGACTGGTGCCTTGTTGGGCTTCAGCCTTGTTGGGTTTTAGACTGGTGCCTTGTTGGGCTTCAGGCTTGTTGGGTTTTAGACTGGTGCCTTGTTGGGCTTCAGCCTTGTTGGGTTTTAGACTGGTGCCTTGTTTGGCTTCAGCCTTGTTGGGTTTTAGACTGGTGCCTTGTTGGGTTTTAGACTGGTGCCTTGTTGGGTTTTAGACTGGTGCCTTGTTGGGCTTCAGCCTTGTTGGGTTTTAGACTGGTGCCTTGTTGGGCTTCAGCCTTGTTGGGTTTTAGACTGGTGCCTTGTTGGGTTTTAGACTGGTGCCTTGTTGGGCTTCAGCCTTGTTGGGTTTTAGACTGGTGCCTTGTTGGGCTTCAGCCTTGTTGGGTTTTAGACTGGTGCCTTGTTGGGTTTTAGACTGGTGCCTTGTTGGGTTTTAGACTGGTGCCTTGTTGGGTTTTAGACTGGTGCCTTGTTGGGCTTCAGCCTTGTTGGGTTTTAGACTTGTGCCTTGTTGGGTTTTAGACTGGTGCCTTGTTGGGCTTCAGCCTTGTTGGGTTTTAGACTGGTGCCTTGTTGGGTTTTAGACTGGTGCCTTGTTGGGTTTTAGACTGGTGCCTTGTTGGGTTTTAGACTGGTGCCTTGTTGGGCTTCAGCCTTGTTGGGTTTTAGACTGGTGCCTTGTTGGGCTTCAGCCTTGTTGGGTTTTAGACTGGTGCCTTGTTGGGCTTCAGGCTTGTTGGGTTTTAGACTGGTGCCTTGTTGGGCTTCAGCCTTGTTGGGTTTTAGACTGGTGCCTTGTTTGGCTTCAGCCTTGTTGGGTTTTAGACTGGTGCCTTGTTGGGTTTTAGACTGGTGCCTTGTTGGGTTTTAGACTGGTGCCTTGTTGGGCTTCAGCCTTGTTGGGTTTTAGACTGGTGCCTTGTTGGGCTTCAGCCTTGTTGGGTTTTAGACTGGTGCCTTGTTGGGCTTCAGCCTTGTTGGGTTTTAGACTGGTGCCTTGTTGGGTTTTAGACTGGTGCCTTGTTGGGCTTCAGCCTTGTTGGGTTTTAGACTGGTGCCTTGTTGGGCTTCAGCCTTGTTGGGTTTTAGACTGGTGCCTTGTTGGGTTTTAGACTGGTGCCTTGTTGGGTTTTAGACTGGTGCCTTGTTGGGTTTTAGACTGGTGCCTTGTTGGGCTTCAGCCTTGTTGGGTTTTAGACTTGTGCCTTGTTGGGTTTTAGACTGGTGCCTTGTTGGGCTTCAGCCTTGTTGGGTTTTAGACTGGTGCCTTGTTGGGTTTTAGACTGGTGCCTTGTTGGGTTTTAGACTGGTGCCTTGTTGGGTTTTAGACTGGTGCCTTGTTGGGCTTCAGCCTTGTTGGGTTTTAGACTGGTGCCTTGTTGGGCTTCAGCCTTGTTGGGTTTTAGACTGGTGCCTTGTTGGGCTTCAGGCTTGTTGGGTTTTAGACTGGTGCCTTGTTGGGCTTCAGCCTTGTTGGGTTTTAGACTGGTGCCTTGTTGGGCTTCAGCCTTGTTGGGTTTTAGACTGGTGCCTTGTTGGGTTTTAGACTGGTGCCTTGTTGGGTTTTAGACTGGTGCCTTGTTGGGCTTCAGCCTTGTTGGGTTTTAGACTGGTGCCTTGTTGGGTTTTAGACTGGTGCCTTGTTGGGCTTCAGCCTTGTTGGGTTTTAGACTGGTGACTTGTTGGGTTTTAGACTGGTGCCTTGTTGGGCTTCAGCCTTGTTGGGTTTTAGACTAGTTACAGTCTTGTCTCATCGCTGCAAGTCCCGTACGGACTTGGGAGAAACACAGTACACCTGGCGACCGTGTCAACGTGCACTGCGCCCGGCCTGCCACAGGAGTCGCTAGTGCGCGATGGGACAAGGATATCCCTACCGGCTAAACCCTCCCCTAACCCAGACGACGCTGGGACAATTGTGCAGTCGCGGCCGGCTGTGACAGAGCCTGTACTCGAACCCAGAATCTCTAGTGGCACAGCTAGCACTGCGATGCAGTGCCTTAGGCCACTCGGGAGGCCCGTCTTTCTTCCTTAATGCGTTTGAGCCAATCAGTTGTGTTGTGACAAGGTAGGGGTGGTGATATACAGAAGATAGCCCTATATGGTAAAAGACCAAGTCCATATTATGGCAAGAACAGCTCAAATAAGCAAAAAGAAACGACAGTCCATCATTACTTTAAGACACGAAGGTCTGTCAATCTGGAAAATTTAAAGAACTTTGAACGTTTCTTCAAGTGCAGTCGCAAAAACCATAACCACAAAAACCAAAAACCACTATGATGAAACTGGCTCTCACAAGGACCGCCACAGGAAAGGAAGACCCAGAGTTACCTCTGCTGCAGAGGATAAGTTAATTAGAGTTACCAGCCTCAGAAATTGCAGCTCAAATAAATGCTTCACAGAGTTCAAGTAACAGACACATCTCAACATCAACTGTTCAGAGGAGACTGTGTGAATCAGGCCTTCATGGTCGAATTGCTGCAAAGAAACCACTACTAAAGGACACCAATAACAAGAAGAGACTTGCCTGGGCCAAGAAACACAAGCAATGGACATTAGACTGATGGAAATTTGTCCTTTGGTCTGATGAGTCCACATTTGAGACATTTGGTTCCAACCGCCGTGTCTATGAGAGACGCAGAGTAGATGAACGGATGATCTCTGCATGTGTGGTTCCCACCGTTGAAGCATGGAGGAGGAGGTGTGATGGTGCTTTGCTGGTGACACTGTATGTGATTGATTTAGAATTCAAGGCACACTTAACCAGCATGGCTACCACAGCATTCTGCAGCGATACGCCATCCATCTGGTTTGCTCTTAGTGGGACTATCATTTGTTTTCCAACAGGACAATGACCCAACACACCTTCAGGCTGTGTAAGGGATATTTTACCAAGAAGGATAAGCTGGTTGAGAGAATGCCAAGGGTGTGGAAAGCTGTCAACTTTGAAGAATCTAAAATATATTTTGATTTGTTTATCACTTTTTTTGGTTACTACATGATTCCATATGTGTTATTTCATAGTTTTGATGTCTTCACTATTATTCTACAATGTAGAAAAAAGTACACATTTAAAAAATAAAATAAAAACTTGAATGGGTAGGTGTGTCCAAACTTTTGACTGGTACTGTTGCTCCACATTGATCTGGTACTGGTACTTCTTGTATATAGCTCCACATTGATCTGGTACTCCCTGTATATAGCTCTACATTGATCTGGTACTCCCTGTATATAGTTTCGCATTGATCTGGTACTTCCTGTATATAGCTCCACATTGATCTGGTACTGGTACTTCCTGTATATAGTTTCGCATTGATCTGGTACTGGTACTCCCTGTATATAGCTTCACATTGATCTGGTACTTCCTGTATATAGCTCCACATTGATCTGGTACTCCCTGTATAAAGCTAGTTGTATTTGGCGCATGTGATAAATACGATTTGATTTGAGAGAGGGAGGGAGGGAGCTAGCAGCTGTAGGCTATTAGGGAGGGGAGGCTGTGTGTATGTGTGTGATGGATTTTATGGTCAATCCAGCATCTGAAGTGGCCATACAGCATTTACAGTAACGTGGCCTCCGCAAAAGTTAAGAGCAGTCATACCTATTGTGCTTCGGGGAGTGCACCTCCTAAAACGCACCACTCAGGGCTAATCTCTATAGCCAGCCAGCTAATTACAACCAACTGGCTGAACGAAAGAATACCTTACTACTTTTGGGATGTTGGACTCCAATTCCTGTGTGCTTGACATAGGAGCTCAGCCAAGATGGCATCAAGTAAAAAGGCGATTTCCCACATGCATCTCCATTTCAACCATTGATTATATATTTGGGAGGTTTTACGAACTTGTCCCGCAACTGCCTCCACTTCTTGTGGCAAGCTTCCGTTTCCATCGATGCGGTAACGAGGTCAACCAAAACCATGGAAACGCCATGGTGAAAGATGCCGTGGGGGAAATATCCGAATCTCTTCATTGCCCCCCAGCAAAATTAGCCTACATTTGTATTTCCCACTATATTGAGGTAAAAATCGGAGTATACTGCTTGTATGGATGTCAACCCCAATACAAGTTCATGTCATTAATCAACTACATTACAGTTAAAAACAACTTACTACCTACCACCGATTTCTGTATGCTTGCTATGCTAACAGCTGATACAAACGGGAGTTAGCATTTAGCAGTCACTTCTAAACCTGAAAAGGGTCAACTTCTAAATGTTATGCAGCAAAAACAGCCAAATATATCAAAATCGGACTTTAGTAACCCCATTGTGGGCCTTTTACATCAATCATGACGGATTTGACGAATATCCACATTGTTACAGCAGATTTCTTGAATGTGCGCCAATCCAGCGTCGTCCTTCTATCCCCCACGGTCGGTGACCTCTACCGTATCTATCCCCATTACCTCCCCGATCTCTTTCCAGGAGTTCAAACTCATTTTCATGTTTAAAAAAAAAAAATCCCTACACGAGATATAGACATGTGTTTATTTTTGGAAACTTGTTCTGATAGCCTTTCGTCAAAGTTCTCCCATGTTTGTTGTGAAGGAAATTGTCAAGGAAATGTGTTTGTACAGGATGAACTGGCGCTACCTACCGTCAAACAATCATGTTGATACGGAGCTATGCGGAACCCTCCACATTGTTAGAACATTTGCGGGGCGCACGGCATCCCCTTATGGAGTTTTGATTTGGCAACAAGCATCTGAAGGCTCCGCAATTGCGACTCCGCACCACATTACCAGATCAAGCATAACGCCACGTGGTTATTGCTGTACGGTACATTTGACTTATTCTACACAATCCATGCGCCGCATAACAACAAAAATTATCGCGTTACACATTAGTAACTTCTAAGGTGGTTTTCTACTGGTAGGCAAAGCAACACACGAGTCGAAGAAATCTAAGGCATGCGACACTGCACACTAGTCCGGCTGATGATTTGCAGCAGTGCGGATTGCCTCCCAATGAAATGAATGGGCTCTGCCGGAACACATACAGTTTGATGCAACCGTTGTGCACAAGGCGTAAATCACTAAATGCCTATTTTATGGTCATTGTGGGAATCTGCGGCGGCCACCGCAGAAGTCAGGGCATTCATACTCCTTGCGCTTCGCAGAGTGGAGCAGAGCTGTTGTCAAGGAAGGGAGTTTGTTTCTACAGGAATTACCAGATCAGGTATTAGTATAGGACTAGGTATTAGTAAAATAAAGAACAGTGTAGCAGCAGCAAATGATGAGTGTGTGTACAGTGCATTCGGAAAGTATTCAGACCCCTTGACTTCTCACATTTTGTTACGTTACAGCTTTATTCTAAGATGGATGAAATAAGATAAACATCTCATCAATCTACACACAATACCCCATAATGACATCACAATACACTATAAAGACATCACAATACACTATAAAGACATCACAATACCCCATAATGACATCACAATACACTATAAAGACATCACAATACTCCATAATGACATCACAATACCCCATAATGACATCACAATACACTATAAAGACATCACAATACACTATAAAGACATCACAATACCCCATAATGACAAAGCGATAAAAAATTTGAAATGTTTACAAATGTATTACAAATAAAAACCAAATACCTTATTTACATAAGTATTCAGACCCGTTGCTATGAGACTCGAAATTGAGCTCAGGGGCATCCTGTTTCCATTGATCATCCTTGAGATGTTTCTACAACTTGATTGGAGTCAACCTGTGGTAAATTCAATTGATTGGACATGATTTGGAAAGGCGCACACCTGTCTATATAAGGTCCAACAGTTGACAGTGCATGTCAGAGCAAAAAACAAGCCCTGAGGTTGAAGGAATTGTCTGTAGAGCTCAGAGACATGATTGTGTCGAGGCACAGATCTTGGGAAGGGTACCAAAACATTTCTGCAGCATTGAAGGTCCCCAAGAACACAGTGGCTTCCATTCTTAAATGGAAGAAGTTTGGAACCACCAAAGACTATTCCTAGAGCTGTCCGCCCGGCCAAACCGAGCAATTGGAGGAGAAGGGCCTTGGTCAGGGAGGTGACCAAGAACCCGATGGTCACTCTGACTGAGCTCTAGAGTTACTCTGTGGAGATGGGAGAAACTTCCAGAAGGACAACCATCTCTGTAGCACTCCACCAATCAGGCCTTTATGGTAGAGTGGCCAGATGGATGGCACTCCTCAGTAAAAGGCACACGACAGCCCGCTTGTTGTTTGCCAAAAGGGACCTAAAAGAAACCTAAAAGATTATCTGGTCTGATGAAACTAAGATTTAACTATTTTTCACAATGGCAAGTGTCATGTCTGGAGGAAACCTGGCACCATTCCTACGGTGAAGCATGGTGGTGGCAGCATCTTGCTGTGGGGATGTTTTTCAGCGGCAGGAACTGGGAGACTAGTCAGGATCGAGGAAGAGATGAATGGAGCAAAGTACAGAGAGAACCTTGATGAAAACCTGCTCCAGAGCGCTCTGGACCTCAGACTGGGGTGAAGGTTCACCTTCCAACAGGACAACAGGCCCAACCAGAGCCTGGACTTGAACCCGATCGAACATCTCTGGAGAAACCTGAAAATAGCTGTGCAGCGACGCTCCCGAGCCAACCTGACAGAGCTTGAGAGGATCTGCAGAGAAGAATGGGAGAAACTTCCCAAATACAGGTGTGCCGAGCTTGTAGCATCATACCCAAGAATACTCGAGGCTGTAATCGCTGCCAAAGGTTCGTCAACAAAGTACTGAGTAAAGGGTCTGAATACTTATGTAAATGTGATATTTCAATACATGTGCAAAATATTATAACAGTGTTTTTGCTTTGTCTTTATGGGATATTGTGTGTAGATTGATGAGGGGGAAGAAGAAAAAAAAAATGATTAAGGCTGTAACGTAACAAAATGTGTAAAAAGTCAAGGGGTCCGAATACTTTCTGAATGCACCGTTTATAGTCTGGTGAGTGTTTATAAGTCAGTGCAAGATAGTCCGGGTAACCATTAATTCACTATTTAGCGGTCTTATGGCTATTTAGTAGTCTTATGGCTTCTGGGTAGAAGCTGTCTCGGAGCCTGTTGGTCCAAAAGCCGATGCTACTATACAGTTTGCCAGTTGGTAGGAGAGTCTATGGTTTGGGTGGCTGAAGTCTTAGATTTTTGGGGGGGGCCTTCCTCTGACACTGCCTGACATAGAGGTTGTGTAACAGTGGTTGTGCCTGTGGGGGCCAATTTTATTTTTCCCATTATGAGTATGCCCCTTTCACACGCTGTAGTCTTTAGCGAGGTAGCGCTGTAGTCTTTAGCGAGGTAACGCTGTAGGTAGTTCACGAGGTAACGCTGTTGGTAGTTCACGAGGTAACGCTGTTGGTAGTTCACGAGGTAACGCTGTTGGTAGTTCACGAGGTAACGCTGTTGGTAGTTCACGAGGTAACGCTGTTGGTAGTTCACGAGGTAACGCTGTTGGTAGTTCACGAGGTAACGCTGTTGGTAGTTCACGAGGTAACGCTGTTGGTAGTTCACGAGGTAACGCTGTTGGTAGTTCACGAGGTAACGCTGTTGGTAGTTCACGAGGTAACGCTGTTGGTAGTTTGAGGTAACGCTGTAGTCTTTAGCGCGGTAACGCTGTAGTCTTTAGCGAGGTAACGCTGTAGGTGGTTCGTCAGGTAACGCTGTAGTCTTTAGCGCGGTAACGCTGTAGTCTTTAGCGAGGTAACGCTGTAGGTGGTTCGTCAGGTAACGCTGTAGTCTTTAGCGAGGTAACGCTGTAGGTGGTTCGTCAGGTAACGCTGTAGGCTTTCACGAGGTAACGCTGTAGGCTTTCACGAGGTAACGCTGTAGGCTTTCACGAGGTAACGCTGTAGGCTTTCACGAGGTAACGCTGTAGGCTTTCACGAGGTAACGCTGTAGGCTTTCACGAGGTAACGCTGTAGGCTTTCACGAGGTAACGCTGTAGGCTTTCACGAGGTAACGCTGTAGGCTTTCACGAGGTAACGCTGTAGGCTTTCACGAGGTAACGCTGTAGGCTTTCACGAGGTAACGCTGTAGGCTTTCACGAGGTAACGCTGTAGGCTTTCACGAGGTGGGTAGTTCACGAGGTAACGCTGTGGGTAGTTCACGAGGTAACGCTGTGGGGAGACCGCGAGGTAACGCTGTGGGGAGACCGCGAGGTAACGCTGTGGGGAGACCGCGAGGTAACGCTGTGGGGGGTTCGCGAGGTAACGCTGTGGGGGGTTCGCGAGGTAACGTTGTGGGGGGTTCGCGAGGTAACGCTGTGGGGGGTTCGCGAGGTAACGCTGTGGGTTGGTTCGCGAGGTAACGCTGTGGGGGGTTCGCGAGGTAACGCTGTGGGGAGTTCGCGAGGTAACGCTGTGGGGAGTTCGCGAGGTAACGCTGTGGGGAGTTCGCGAGGTAACGCTGTGGGGAGTTCGCGAGGTAACGCTGTGGGGAGTTCGCGAGGTAACGCTGTGGGGGGTTCGCGAGGTAACGCTGTGGGGGGTTCGCGATGTAACGCTGTGGGGGGTTCGCGATGTAACGCTGTGGGGGGTTCGCGATGTAACGCTGTGGGGGGTTCGTGAGGTAACGCTGTAGTAAGTGGTGTTTATCACTTATAAAATAGAGACAAAGAAAAATGCACTGTCTGTTGGAAAACTAAACGCTTGCCTACATTTTACCATTCATTTTTATATTTCTGCTTTTTCTATGAGTATTAGGTCCGTGGCTATTTTGTGAGATTGTTTTTTGCACAAAGTTCATAACCAGCAGTAAATATCTTTCTGAAAATTCTTTGAGAATCCTTGATTAGGTTTACTAAAGCAATGTGCCATGAACAATATTTGCATAAAAGCATTTGACTACACATTGAGCTGTCTATCTCTGTGTTGGTTGACAGCCTCTTTAGTATGACAGGCAGAGAGAGAGATGAACCCGCTGCTGGTTGGGTGCTGCTGAGGGACATTTCTCCCTCCCTCTCCCTCCCTCTCCCCTCCCTTCCCTCTCCCCTCCCTTCCCTCTGTGGCCTCTTTGTCAGAGAGAACAATCTGAAAAATGGCAAAGGAAAATATGAAAAAAGAGCAGTGGCAAGCAGCCGCCATTATTATATAAGGGTCATAAAAAGACGCAGTGCCATTATCATCAAGGACACCATTATCATCAAGGACTCCATTACCCTGGAAGCCATTTATTTATCATCATCATCATCATCATCATGTCCTGTCTGCCTCCCGCTCCCCCGCTGTCATCGTCATCATCATCATCATCATCATCATCATTATCATCACCATCAGCCACTGCCATTATAGTCATCATCATTAGGCTTGGTAATCATCCAGCAGGCAGAGTTTCTAGCAGAGCAGGGACAGACAAGCTCAATAAAAGGCTGTACCAGACTCCTACCCTGCTCACAGTCTCTCTCTCTGCCTGGCTGGGAGAAGGAGGTTCATCTCCCATTCCTCACTGCTGCTGGGTTTAGTTCAGAGAGAGAGATAAGGCCAGAAAGAAGGAGAGAGACTGAGGGGAGAAGAAAAACACTAAAAGAGGCCTAACCACGACTAGGTCAGAGAAGGCTGCTTCACAGACCGAGATAAAGGGAGTGAAAAGGAGACGGAGAGCGAAGGATTTAGAGAGGGAGGAAGAAGAGGGAGAGAACAGAGGCCTAGCCAAACTGCCTGTTCTTTCTTCTTGTTTTTTGGGGAGAGGCCTACTGCAACAGAGGCATCTTTCACCCCTTATTATTTGGGTAAATACTGCAAACAGCACAGCGGTAATACAAGCTGCCAGCACTGTGAGTATGAAACACTATCTACGTAGAGCTATGAATGATTATTTGCTAGAACAGAGATTGTATTTGCCTTTTGAATTGGTTCGATTCCAACTGAATGTAGTCTAGTCTGACCTCGGAGATGGAGCCAGATACCTTCTGAATGTAGTCTAGTCTGAGATGGAGCCAGATACCTTCTGAATGTAGTCTAGTCTGAGATGGAGCCAGATACCTTCTGAATGTAGTCTAGTCTGAGATGGAGCCAGATACCTTCTGAATGTAGTCTAGTCTAACCTCTGAGATGGAGCCAGATACCTTCTGAATGTAGTCTAGTCTGAGATGGAGCCAGATACCTTCTGAATGTAGTCTAGTCTGAGATGGAGCCAGATACCTTCTGAATGTAGTCTAGTCTAACCTCTGAGATGGAGCCAGATACCTTCTGAATGTAGTCTAGTCTGAGATGGAGCCAGATACCTTCTGAATGTAGTCTAGTCTGACCTCGGAGATGGAGCCAGATACCTTCTGAATGTAGTCTAGTCTGACCTCGGAGATGGAGCCAGATACCTTCTGAATGTAGTCTAGTCTGAGATGGAGCCAGATACCTTCTGAATGTAGTCTAGTCTGACCTCGGAGATGGAGCCAGATACCTTCTGAATGTAGTCTAGTCTAACCTCGGAGATGGAGCCAGATACCTTCTGAATGTAGTCTAGTCTAACCTCGGAGATGGAGCCAGATACCTTCTGAATGTAGTCTAGTCTGACCTCGGAGATGGAGCCAGATACCTTCTGAATGTAGTCTAGTCTAACCTCGGAGATGGAGCCAGATACCTTCTGAATGTAGTCTAGTCTGACCTCGGAGATGGAGCCAGATACCTTCTGAATGTAGTCTAGTCTAACCTCGGAGATGGAGCCAGATACCTTCTGAATGTAGTCTAGTCTAACCTCGGAGATGGAGCCAGATACCTTCTGAATGTAGTCTAGTCTGACCTCGGAGATGGAGCCAGATACCTTCTGAATGTAGTCTAGTCTAACCTCTGAGATGGAGCCAGATACCTTCTGAATGTAGTCTAGTCTGAGATGGAGCCAGATACCTTCTGAATGTAGTCTAGTCTAACCTCGGAGATGGAGCCAGATACCTTCTGAATGTAGTCTAGTCTAACCTCGGAGATGGAGCCAGATACCTTCTGAATGTAGTCTAGTCTGAGATGGAGCCAGATACCTTCTGAATGTAGTCTAGTCTAACCTCTGAGATGGAGCCAGATACCTTCTGAATGTAGTCTAGTCTGACCTCGGAGATGGAGCCAGATACCTTCTGAATGTAGTCTAGTCTGACCTCTGAGATGGAGCCAGATACCTTCTGAATGTAGTCTAGTCTGAGATGGAGCCAGATACCTTCTGAATGTAGTCTAGTCTGACCTCTGAGATGGAGCCAGATACCTTCTGAATGTAGTCTAGTCTAACCTCGGAGATGGAGCCAGATACCTTCTGAATGTAGTCTAGTCTAACCTCTGAGATGGAGCCAGATACCTTCTGAATGTAGTCTAGTCTAACCTCTGAGATGGAGCCAGATACCTTCTGAATGTAGTCTAGTCTAACCTCTGAGATGGAGCCAGATACCTTCTGAATGTAGTCTAGTCTAACCTCTGAGATGGAGCCAGATACCTTCTGAATGTAGTCTAGTCTGAGATGGAGCCAGATACCTTCTGAATGTAGTCTAGTCTGACCTCTGAGATGGAGCCAGATACCTTCTGAATGTAGTCTAGTCTAACCTCTGAGATGGAGCCAGATACCTTCTGAATGTAGTCTAGTCTAACCTCTGAGATGGAGCCAGATACCTTCTGAATGTAGTCTAGTCTAATCTCGGAGATGGAGCCAGATACCTTCTGAATGTAGTCTAGTCTAACCTCTGAGATGGAGCCAGATACCTTCTGAATGTAGTCTAGTCTAACCTCTGAGATGGAGCCAGATACCTTCTGAATGTAGTCTAGTCTGAGATGGAGCCAGATACCTTCTGAATGTAGTCTAGTCTGACCTCGGAGATGGAGCCAGATACCTTCTGAATGTAGTCTAGTCTAACCTCGGAGATGGAGCCAGATACCTTCTGAATGTAGTCTAGTCTGAGATGGAGCCAGATACCTTCTGAATGTAGTCTAGTCTAACCTCGGAGATGGAGCCAGATACCTTCTGAATGTAGTCTAGTCTAACCTCTGAGATGGAGCCAGATACCTTCTGAATGTAGTCTAGTCTGAGATGGAGCCAGATACCTTCTGAATGTAGTCTAGTCTAACCTCTGAGATGGAGCCAGATACCTTCTGAATGTAGTCTAGTCTGAGATGGAGCCAGATACCTTCTGAATGTAGTCTAGTCTAACCTCTGAGATGGAGCCAGATACCTTCTGAATGTAGTCTAGTCTGACCTCGGAGATGGAGCCAGATACCTTCTGAATGTAGTCTAGTCTAACCTCGGAGATGGAGCCAGATACCTTCTGAATGTAGTCTAGTCTGAGATGGAGCCAGATACCTTCTGAATGTAGTCTAGTCTGAGATGGAGCCAGATACCTTCTGAATGTAGTCTAGTCTGAGATGGAGCCAGATACCTTCTGAATGTAGTCTAGTCTAACCCCTGAGATGGAGCCAGATACCTTCTGAATGTAGTCTAGTCTGAGATGGAGCCAGATACCTTCTGAATGTAGTCTAGTCTAACCTCTGAGATGGAGCCAGATACCTTCTGAATGTAGTCTAGTCTGAGATGGAGCCAGATACCTTCTGAATGTAGTCTAGTCTGAGATGGAGCCAGATACCTTCTGAATGTAGTCTAGTCTAACCTCTGAGATGGAGCCAGATACCTTCTGAATGTAGTCTAGTCTGAGATGGAGCCAGATACCTTCTGAATGTAGTCTAGTCTGAGATGGAGCCAGATACCTTCTGAATGTAGTCTAGTCTAACCTCTGAGATGGAGCCAGATACCTTCTGAATGTAGTCTAGTCTGAGATGGAGCCAGATACCTTCTGAATGTAGTCTAGTCTGACCTCGGAGATGGAGCCAGATACCTTCTGAATGTAGTCTAGTCTGACCTCGGAGATGGAGCCAGATACCTTCTGAATGTAGTCTAGTCTAACCTCGGAGATGGAGCCAGATACCTTCTGAATGTAGTCTAGTCTGACCTCGGAGATGGAGCCAGATACCTTCTGAATGTAGTCTAGTCTAACCTCGGAGATGGAGCCAGATACCTTCTGAATGTAGTCTAGTCTAACCTCGGAGATGGAGCCAGATACCTTCTGAATGTAGTCTAGTCTGACCTCGGAGATGGAGCCAGATACCTTCTGAATGTAGTCTAGTCTAACCTCGGAGATGGAGCCAGATACCTTCTGAATGTAGTCTAGTCTGACCTCGGAGATGGAGCCAGATACCTTCTGAATGTAGTCTAGTCTAACCTCGGAGATGGAGCCAGATACCTTCTGAATGTAGTCTAGTCTAACCTCGGAGATGGAGCCAGATACCTTCTGAATGTAGTCTAGTCTGACCTCGGAGATGGAGCCAGATACCTTCTGAATGTAGTCTAGTCTAACCTCTGAGATGGAGCCAGATACCTTCTGAATGTAGTCTAGTCTGAGATGGAGCCAGATACCTTCTGAATGTAGTCTAGTCTAACCTCTGAGATGGAGCCAGATACCTTCTGAATGTAGTCTAGTCTGAGATGGAGCCAGATACCTTCTGAATGTAGTCTAGTCTAACCTCTGAGATGGAGCCAGATACCTTCTGAATGTAGTCTAGTCTGAGATGGAGCCAGATACCTTCTGAATGTAGTCTAGTCTGAGATGGAGCCAGATACCTTCTGAATGTAGTCTAGTCTGACCTCTGAGATGGAGCCAGATACCTTCTGAATGTAGTCTAGTCTGACCTCTGAGATGGAGCCAGATACCTTCTGAATGTAGTCTAGTCTAACCTCGGAGATGGAGCCAGATACCTTCTGAATGTAGTCTAGTCTAACCTCTGAGATGGAGCCAGATACCTTCTGAATGTAGTCTAGTCTAACCTCTGAGATGGAGCCAGATACCTTCTGAATGTAGTCTAGTCTAACCTCTGAGATGGAGCCAGATACCTTCTGAATGTAGTCTAGTCTAACCTCTGAGATGGAGCCAGATACCTTCTGAATGTAGTCTAGTCTAACCTCTGAGATGGAGCCAGATACCTTCTGAATGTAGTCTAGTCTGAGATGGAGCCAGATACCTTCTGAATGTAGTCTAGTCTGACCTCTGAGATGGAGCCAGATACCTTCTGAATGTAGTCTAGTCTAACCTCTGAGATGGAGCAAGATACCTTCTGAATGTAGTCTAGTCTAACCTCTGAGATGGAGCCAGATACCTTCTGAATGTAGTCTAGTCTAATCTCGGAGATGGAGCCAGATACCTTCTGAATGTAGTCTAGTCTAACCTCTGAGATGGAGCCAGATACCTTCCGAATGTAGTCTAGTCTAACCTCTGAGATGGAGCCAGATACCTTCTGAATGTAGTCTAGTCTGAGATGGAGCCAGATACCTTCTGAATGTAGTCTAGTCTGACCTCGGAGATGGAGCCAGATACCTTCTGAATGTAGTCTAGTCTAACCTCGGAGATGGAGCCAGATACCTTCTGAATGTAGTCTAGTCTGAGATGGAGCCAGATACCTTCTGAATGTAGTCTAGTCTAACCTCGGAGATGGAGCCAGATACCTTCTGAATGTAGTCTAGTCTAACCTCTGAGATGGAGCCAGATACCTTCTGAATGTAGTCTAGTCTGAGATGGAGCCAGATACCTTCTGAATGTAGTCTAGTCTAACCTCTGAGATGGAGCCAGATACCTTCTGAATGTAGTCTAGTCTGAGATGGAGCCAGATACCTTCTGAATGTAGTCTAGTCTAACCTCTGAGATGGAGCCAGATACCTTCTGAATGTAGTCTAGTCTGACCTCGGAGATGGAGCCAGATACCTTCTGAATGTAGTCTAGTCTAACCTCGGAGATGGAGCCAGATACCTTCTGAATGTAGTCTAGTCTGACCTCGGAGATGGAGCCAGATACCTTCTGAATGTAGTCTAGTCTAACCTCTGAGATGGAGCCAGATACCTTCTGAATGTAGTCTAGTCTGAGATGGAGCCAGATACCTTCTGAATGTAGTCTAGTCTAACCTCTGAGATGGAGCCAGATACCTTCTGAATGTAGTCTAGTCTGAGATGGAGCCAGATACCTTCTGAATGTAGTCTAGTCTAACCTCTGAGATGGAGCCAGATACCTTCTGAATGTAGTCTAGTCTGAGATGGAGCCAGATACCTTCTGAATGTAGTCTAGTCTGACCTCTGAGATGGAGCCAGATACCTTCTGAATGTAGTCTAGTCTGAGATGGAGCCAGATACCTTCTGAATGTAGTCTAGTCTGACCTCTGAGATGGAGCCAGATACCTTCTGAATGTAGTCTAGTCTGACCTCTGAGATGGAGCCAGATACCTTCTGAATGTAGTCTAGTCTAACCTCGGAGATGGAGCCAGATACCTTCTGAATGTAGTCTAGTCTAACCTCTGAGATGGAGCCAGATACCTTCTGAATGTAGTCTAGTCTAACCTCTGAGATGGAGCCAGATACCTTCTGAATGTAGTCTAGTCTAACCTCTGAGATGGAGCCAGATACCTTCTGAATGTAGTCTAGTCTAACCTCTGAGATGGAGCCAGATACCTTCTGAATGTAGTCTAGTCTAACCTCTGAGATGGAGCCAGATACCTTCTGAATGTAGTCTAGTCTGAGATGGAGCCAGATACCTTCTGAATGTAGTCTAGTCTGACCTCTGAGATGGAGCCAGATACCTTCTGAATGTAGTCTAGTCTAACCTCTGAGATGGAGCCAGATACCTTCTGAATGTAGTCTAGTCTAACCTCTGAGATGGAGCCAGATACCTTCTGAATGTAGTCTAGTCTAATCTCGGAGATGGAGCCAGATACCTTCTGAATGTAGTCTAGTCTAACCTCTGAGATGGAGCCAGATACCTTCTGAATGTAGTCTAGTCTAACCTCTGAGATGGAGCCAGATACCTTCTGAATGTAGTCTAGTCTGAGATGGAGCCAGATACCTTCTGAATGTAGTCTAGTCTGACCTCGGAGATGGAGCCAGATACCTTCTGAATGTAGTCTAGTCTAACCTCGGAGATGGAGCCAGATACCTTCTGAATGTAGTCTAGTCTGAGATGGAGCCAGATACCTTCTGAATGTAGTCTAGTCTAACCTCGGAGATGGAGCCAGATACCTTCTGAATGTAGTCTAGTCTAACCTCTGAGATGGAGCCAGATACCTTCTGAATGTAGTCTAGTCTGAGATGGAGCCAGATACCTTCTGAATGTAGTCTAGTCTAACCTCTGAGATGGAGCCAGATACCTTCTGAATGTAGTCTAGTCTGAGATGGAGCCAGATACCTTCTGAATGTAGTCTAGTCTAACCTCTGAGATGGAGCCAGATACCTTCTGAATGTAGTCTAGTCTGACCTCGGAGATGGAGCCAGATACCTTCTGAATGTAGTCTAGTCTAACCTCGGAGATGGAGCCAGATACCTTCTGAATGTAGTCTAGTCTGAGATGGAGCCAGATACCTTCTGAATGTAGTCTAGTCTGAGATGGAGCCAGATACCTTCTGAATGTAGTCTAGTCTGAGATGGAGCCAGATACCTTCTGAATGTAGTCTAGTCTAACCCCTGAGATGGAGCCAGATACCTTCTGAATGTAGTCTAGTCTGAGATGGAGCCAGATACCTTCTGAATGTAGTCTAGTCTAACCTCTGAGATGGAGCCAGATACCTTCTGAATGTAGTCTAGTCTGAGATGGAGCCAGATACCTTCTGAATGTAGTCTAGTCTAACCTCTGAGATGGAGCCAGATACCTTCTGAATGTAGTCTAGTCTGAGATGGAGCCAGATACCTTCTGAATGTAGTCTAGTCTGAGATGGAGCCAGATACCTTCTGAATGTAGTCTAGTCTAACCTCTGAGATGGAGCCAGATACCTTCTGAATGTAGTCTAGTCTAACCTCTGAGATGGAGCCAGATACCTTCTGAATGTAGTCTAGTCTGACCTCGGAGATGGAGCCAGATACCTTCTGAATGTAGTCTAGTCTAACCTCTGAGATGGAGCCAGATACCTTCATGTGAACACTGAAATGTTCTTTGGAGTCTAGGGCATGCAGTCTTAGCCAGGATTCGAAAGACACTGTTTCACAGTAGGTCTTTTTAAATTGTTCTGTTGAGGGTTTAATCAAATGCAGGTCTGTCAGATTTGTCTCCGTCCCAAATGGCACACTTTCCCCAATATAGTGCACTACTTTAACCAGAGCCCTATGGGCCCTCATCAAAAGTAGTGCACTATAAAGGGAATAGGGTGCCAGTTGGGATGCATCCTTGTCTGTTTAGTCTGACCTATCTAACACTAAGTATTGTCAGCACATCTGCTATGGGTTATTGGGTTTGGAGGTTTGGCTATTTCACTCTTGATAGGAGATAGGGATGTCAACGTTTAAATGAAATTGGGATCCTTAACGTTAAGAAAAAATCCCTAACCAAAAACAACATGTCGATGCAGAAAGTTAACTGCTTAGTGGGTCAATTTCCACAACGAAGAGCGTTGAAGCACGAGGCTCAACTTCTCTACTGTTTTGGTGCCCTGGTTCTACCACGGTTCTGGCCGGATGCAGTACAGCTACGACCGGAAGTAACTTTTTCGTAGCAGGTTAGAATAATTAAAGTGGAAGTAGGAGACTTAGGTTAGGGTTAGCTAAAATGCTCTCCTAACCTGCTACGAAAGTTTTAAAGACCTGCCTATACTGTGCCCCTCGCTAGCTCGCTATGAAAGATGTGATTGTTTGTGTTCTCGGAATTACTGCAACTAATCAGTCTCCTCCGTTCCAAAAATACTGAATCTTAAGAGTCGAATCTTGACACTGACCAATGGGAGTTGACGTGCAAGGAGTCAAGGAAACAATTATTTTTGGAGTTGACTCTCCCCCCACTACGTCATTGTCGTTAAGTTGGGAAAATGGCAGAGAGAGGCTAGAGACAGCAGTGAAGTCCTGTATGGCAATATTGAGAAGTTTAATGAGAAGGAAATGCAAACTTTGCGAGGTGGGGTACAGTAATGTAGTGGGGTACAGTAATGTAGTGGGGTACAGTGAGGTAGTGAGGTGTAGTGAGGTACAGTAAGGTACTGGGGTACAGTAAGGTAGTGGGGTACAGTGAGGTAGTGGGGTACAGTGAGGTAGTGGGGTACAGTGAGGTAGTGGGGTACAGTAATGGTAGTGGGGTACAGTAAGGTAGTGGGGTACAGTAAGGTAGTGGGGTACAGTGAGGTAGTGGGGTACAGTAATGGTAGTGGGGTACAGTAATGGTAGTGGGGTACAGTAATGGTAGTGGGGTACAGTGAGGTAGTGGGGTACAGTAATGGTAGTGGGGTACAGTAATGGTAGTGGGGTACAGTAATGGTAGTGGGGTACAGTGAGGTAGTGGGGTACAGTAATGGTAGTGGGGTACAGTAATGGTAGTGGGGTACAGTAATGGTAGTGGGGTACAGTAATGGTAGTGGGGTACAGTAAGGGTAGTGGGGTACAGTAATGGTAGTGGGGTACAGTAATGGTAGTGGGGTACAGTAATGGTAGTGGGGTACAGTAATGGTAGTGGGGTACAGTAAGGGTAGTGGGGTACAGTAATGGTAGTGGGGTACAGTGAGGTAGTGGGGTACAGTGAGGTAGTGGGGTACAGTGAGGTAGTGGGGTACAGTAATGGTAGTGGGGTACAGTGAGGTAGTGGGGTACAGTAATGGTAGTGGGGTACAGTAATGGTAGTGGGGTACAGTAATGGTAGTGGGGTACAGTGAGGTAGTGGGGTACAGTGAGGTAGTGGGGTACAGTGAGGTAGTGGGGTACAGTGAGGTAGTGGGTACAGTGAGGTAGTGGGTACAGTGAGGTAGTGAGGTACAGTGAGGTAGTGGGGTACAGTAATGGTAGTGAGGTACAGTAATGGTAGTGGGGTACAGTGAGGTAGTGGGGTACAGTGAGGTAGTGGGTACAGTGAGGTAGTGAGGTACAGTGAGGTAGTGGGGTACAGTAAGCGTAGTGGGGTACAGTAATGGTAGTGGGGTACAGTGAGGTAGTGGGGTACAGTGAGGTAGTGGGGTACAGTAAGGGTAGTGGGGTACAGTGAGGTAGTGGGGTACAGTGAGGTAGTGGGGTACAGTGAGGTAGTGGGGTACAGTGAGGTAGTGGGGTACAGTAATGGCAGTGGGGTACAGTAATGGTAGTGGGGTACAGTAAGGGTAGTGGGGTACAGTAAGGGTAGTGGGGTACAGTAAGGGTAGTGGGGTACAGTAATGGTAGTGGGGTACAGTAATGGTAGTGGGGTACAGTGAGGTAGTGGGGTACAGTAATGGTAGTGGGGTACAGTAAGGGTAGTGGGGTACAGTAAGGGTAGTGGGGTACAGTAAGGGTAGTGGGGTACAGTAATGGTAGTGGGGTACAGTGAGGTAGTGGGGTACAGTAAGGGTAGTGGGGTACAGTAAGGGTAGTGGGGTACAGTAAGGGTAGTGGGGTACAGTAATGGTAGTGGGGTACAGTAATGGTAGTGGGGTACAGTAATGGTAGTGGGGTACAGTAATGGTAGTGGGGTACAGTAATGGTAGTGGGGTACAGTAATGGTAGTGGGGTACAGTGAGGTAGTGGGGTACAGTAATGGTAGTGGGGTACAGTAATGGTAGTGGGGTACAGTAATGGTAGTGGGGTACAGTAATGGTAGTGGGGTACAGTGAGGTAGTGGGGTACAGTGAGGTAGTGGGGTACAGTAATGGTAGTGGGGTACAGTAAGGGTAGTGGGGTACAGTAAGGGTAGTGGGGTACAGTAATGGTAGTGGGGTACAGTAATGGTAGTGGGGTACAGTAAGGGTAGTGGGGTACAGTAATGGTAGTGGGGTACAGTAATGGTAGTGGGGTACAGTGAGGTAGTGGGGTACAGTGAGGTAGTGGGGTACAGTACTGGTAGTGGGGTACAGTAATGGTAGTGGGGTACAGTGAGGTAGTGGGGTACAGTAATGGTAGTGGGGTACAGTAATGGTAGTGGGGTACAGTAATGGTAGTGGGGTACAGTAATGGTAGTGGGGTACAGTAATGGTAGTGGGGTACAGTAAGGGTAGTGGGGTACAGTAATGGTAGTGGGGTACAGTAATGGTAGTGGGGTACAGTGAGGTAGTGGGGTACAGTAATGGTAGTGGGGTACAGTAATGGTAGTGGGGTACAGTAAGGGTAGTGGGGTACAGTAATGGTAGTGGGGTACAGTGAGGTAGTGGGGTACAGTAATGGTAGTGGGGTACAGTAAGGGTAGTGGGGTACAGTAATGGTAGTGGGGTACAGTAATGGTAGTGGGGTACAGTAATGGTAGTGGGGTACAGTGAGGTAGTGGGGTACAGTGAGGTAGTGGGGTACAGTACTGGTAGTGGGGTACAGTGAGGTAGTGGGGTACAGTAATGGTAGTGGGGTACAGTGAGGTAGTGGGGTACAGTAATGGTAGTGGGGTACAGTAATGGTAGTGGGGTACAGTAATGGTAGTGGGGTACAGTAATGGTAGTGGGGTACAGTAATGGTAGTGGGGTACAGTAATGGTAGTGGGGTACAGTAATGGTAGTGGGGTACAGTAAGGGTAGTGGGGTACAGTAATGGTAGTGGGGTACAGTGAGGTAGTGGGGTACAGTAATGGTAGTGGGGTACAGTAAGGGTAGTGGGGTACAGTAATGGTAGTGGGGTACAGTAATGGTAGTGGGGTACAGTAATGGTAGTGGGGTACAGTGAGGTAGTGGGGTAGTGAGGTAGTGGGGTAGTGAGGTAGTGGGGTACAGTGAGGTAGTGGGGTACAGTAATGGTAGTGGGGTACAGTGAGGTAGTGGGGTACAGTGAGGTAGTGGGGTACAGTAATGGTAGTGGGGTAGTGAGGTAGTGAGGTACAGTAAGGTAGTGGGGTACATTGTGTTGAAGCCACCGTGCCTCCATCTTGGCTCTCCCTCACCATTGTGTTGAAGCCACTGTTCCTCCATCTTGGCCCTCCCTCACCATTGTGTTGTAGCCACCGTGCCTCCATCTTGGCTCTCCCTCACCATTGTGTTGTAACCACTGTGCCTCCATCTTGGCTCTCCCTCACCATTGTGTTGTAGCCACTGTGCCTCCATCTTGGCTCTACCAAACCAGTGTAAAAAAGATTTAGGAAGATATTAAATGAATTTATATGTCTACATTTTGTTTTTGCCGCATTTTATTCTATTACAGACATACATTATGTGAGCTAAACATTTTCCTTAAAGTATCATTTTTATAGATTACTAATGCTACTGTCCCCACTACAATTATTATAATTTTTTAATGTTTGTCATTTTTGTCATTTTTAATTGAAACACTGCATAGTTCCGATGCAGGACTGCTCCTACTGGGGAGGGCCAACATGGTCGACCGGTCGATTCAAAGCCTCTCATTGGCCAAAACATAGCCTCATCAATCCAGGGTTCATATCCATCATTGGTTACATCCCTAATAGGAGAAAGAGGATGTAGATGCCTACTGGAGAACTTTTATTTTGTATTGCTTTTAAATCTTTTTAATTATTTTATTAAATATTATTAACACTTTGTTTCGAGCTAGCTATTTGTGTAGGTAGCTATCAAGTAAACACAATGATATAGTAACTTGTTGACTTAACTCTAGAATGCCTCCTTCAAGTGTTTTAGTACTAGTCTGTAATCTCAGGACTTAACCTACCTGTCGCCCCTTACTGTGGAGACTCGTCGTTCTTGTCTCCCGTCTCCACCTCCCATCCTGTTGTGTAGATGGGTTCTCAGTCTGTAACATGTCTCCTCTCCTGTTGTGTAGATGGGTTCTCAGTCTGTAACATGTCTCTCCTGTTGTGTAGATGGGTTCTCAGTCTGTAACATGTCTCCTCTCCTGTTGTGTAGATGGGTTCTCAGTCTGTAACATGTCTCTCCTCCTGTTGTGTAGATGGGTTCTCAGTCTGTAACATGTCTCTCCTCTCCTGTTGTGTAGATGGGTTCTCAGTATGTAACATGTCTCTCCTCCTGTTGTGTAGATGGGTTCTCAGTCTGTAACATGTCTCTCCTCTCCTGTTGTGTAGATGGGTTCTCAGTATGTAACATGTCTCCTCTCCTGTTGTGTAGATGGGTTCTCAGTCTGTAACATGTCTCTCCTCTCCTGTTGTGTAGATGGGTTCTCAGTATGTAACATGTCTCCTCTCCTGTTGTGTAGATGGGTTCTCAGTCTGTAACATGTCTCTCCTCTCCTGTTGTGTAGATGGGTTCTCAGTCTGTAACATGTCTCCTCTCCTGTTGTGTAGATGGGTTCTCAGTCTGTAACATGTCTCTCCTCCTGTTGTGTAGATGGGTTCTCAGTATGTAACATGTCTCTCCTCTCCTGTTGTGTAGATGGGTTCTCAGTCTGTAACATGTCTCTCCTCTCCTGTTGTGTAGATGGGTTCTCAGTATGTAACATGTCTCTCCTGTTGTGTAGATGGGTTCTCAGTCTGTAACATGTCTCCTCTCCTGTTGTGTAGATGGGTTCTCAGTCTATAACATGTCTCTCCTCTCCTGTTGTGTAGATGGGTTCTCAGTCTGTAACATGTCTCTCCTCTCCTGTTGTGTAGATGGGTTCTCAGTATGTAACATGTCTCTCCTCTCCTGTTGTGTAGATGGGTTCTCAGTATGTAACATGTCTCTCCTGTTGTGTAGATGGGTTCTCAGTCTGTAACATGTCTCTCCTCCTGTTGTGTAGATGGGTTCTCAGTCTGTAACATGTCTCTCCTCCTGTTGTGTAGATGGGTTCTCAGTCTGTAACATGTCTCTCCTCTCCTGTTGTGTAGATGGGTTCTCAGTCTGTAACATGTCTCTCCTGTTGTGTAGATGGGTTCTCAGTCTGTAACGTGTCTCCTGTTGTGTAGATGGGTTCTCAGTCTGTAACATGTCTCTCCTCTCCTGTTGTGTAGATGGGTTCTCAGTCTGTAACATGTCTCTCCTCCTGTTGTGTAGATGGGTTCTCAGTCTGTAACATGTCTCTCCTGTTGTGTAGATGGGTTCTCAGTCTGTAACATGTCTCTCCTCCTGTTGTGTAGATGGGTTCTCAGTCTGTAACATGTCTCTCCCCTCCTGTTGTGTAGATGGGTTCTCAGTATGTAACATGTCTCTCCTCCTGTTGTGTAGATGGGTTCTCAGTCTGTAACATGTCTCTCCTCTCCTGTTGTGTAGATGGGTTCTCAGTCTGTAACATGTCTCTCCTCTCCTGTTGTGTAGATGGGTTCTCAGTATGTAACATGTCTCCTCTCCTGTTGTGTAGATGGGTTCTCAGTCTGTAACATGTCTCTCCTCCTGTTGTGTAGATGGGTTCTCAGTCTGTAACATGTCTCTCCTCTCCTGTTGTGTAGATGGGTTCTCAGTCTGTAACATGTCTCTCCTCTCCTGTTGTGTAGATGGGTTCTCAGTCTGTAACATGTCTCTCCTCCTGTTGTGTAGATGGGTTCTCAGTCTGTAACATGTCTCTCCTCCTGTTGTGTAGATGGGTTCTCAGTCTGTAACATGTCTCCTCTCCTGTTGTGTAGATGGGTTCTCAGTCTGTAACGTGTCTCCTGTTGTGTAGATGGGTTCTCAGTCTGTAACATGTCTCTCCTCTCCTGTTGTGTAGATGGGTTCTCAGTCTGTAACATGTCTCCTCTCCTGTTGTGTAGATGGGTTCTCAGTCTGTAACATGTCTCTCCTCCTGTTGTGTAGATGGGTTCTCAGTCTGTAACATGTATCTCCTCCTGTTGTGTAGATGGGTTCTCAGTCTGTAACATGTCTCTCCTCCTGTTGTGTAGATGGGTTCTCAGTCTAACATGTCTCTCCTGTTGTGTAGATGGGTTCTCAGTCTGTAACATGTCTCTCCTCCTGTTGTGTAGATGGGTTCTCAGTCTGTAACATGTCTCTCCTCCTGTTGTGTAGATGGGTTCTCAGTCTGTAACATGTCTCTCCTCTCCTGTTGTGTAGATGGGTTCTCAGTATGTAACATGTCTCTCCTCTCCTGTTGTGTAGATGGGTTCTCAGTCTGTAACATGTCTCTCCTCCTGTTGTGTAGATGGGTTCTCAGTCTGTAACATGTCTCCTCTCCTGTTGTGTAGATGGGTTCTCAGTCTGTAACATGTCTCTCCTCTCCTGTTGTGTAGATGGGTTCTCAGTCTGTAACATGTCTCTCCTCCTGTTGTGTAGATGGGTTCTCAGTCTGTAACATGTCTCTCCTCCTGTTGTGTAGATGGGTTCTCAGTCTGTAACATGTCTCTCCTCCTGTTGTGTAGATGGGTTCTCAGTCTGTAACATGTCTCTCCCTCCTGTTGTGTAGATGGGTTCTCAGTCTGTAACATGTCTCCTCTCCTGTTGTGTAGATGGGTTCTCAGTCTGTAACATGTCTCTCCTCTCCTGTTGTGTAGATGGGTTCTCAGTCTGTAACATGTCTCTCCTCCTGTTGTGTAGATGGGTTCTCAGTCTGTAACATGTCTCTCCTCCTGTTGTGTAGATGGGTTCTCAGTCTGTAACATGTCTCTCCTCCTGTTGTGTAGATGGGTTCTCAGTCTGTAACATGTCTCCTCTCCTGTTGTGTAGATGGGTTCTCAGTCTGTAACATGTCTCTCCTCTCCTGTTGTGTAGATGGGTTCTCAGTCTGTAACATGTCTCTCCTCTCCTGTTGTGTAGATGGGTTCTCAGTCTGTAACATGTCTCCTCTCCTGTTGTGTAGATGGGTTCTCAGTATGTAACATGTCTCTCCTCTCCTGTTGTGTAGATGGGTTCTCAGTCTGTAACATGTCTCCTCTCCTGTTGTGTAGATGGGTTCTCAGTCTGTAACATGTCTCCTCTCCTGTTGTGTAGATGGGTTCTCAGTCTGTAACATGTCTCCTCTCCTGTTGTGTAGATGGGTTCTCAGTCTGTAACATGTCTCTCCTCCTGTTGTGTAGATGGGTTCTCAGTATGTAACATGTCTCTCCTCCTGTTGTGTAGATGGGTTCTCAGTCTGTAACATGTCTCTCCTCCTGTTGTGTAGATGGGTTCTCAGTATGTAACATGTCTCCCCTCCTGTTGTGTAGATGGGTTCTCAGTATGTAACATGTCTCCCCTCCTGTTGTGTAGATGGGTTCTCAGTATGTAACATGTCTCTCCTCCTGTTGTGTAGATGGGTTCTCAGTCTGTAACATGTCTCCTCTCCTGTTGTGTAGATGGGTTCTCAGTCTGTAACATGTCTCTCCTCCTGTTGTGTAGATGGGTTCTCAGTCTGTAACATGTCTCCTCTCCTGTTGTGTAGATGGGTTCTCAGTCTGTAACATGTCTCCTCTCCTGTTGTGTAGATGGGTTCTCAGTCTGTAACATGTCTCTCCTCTCCTGTTGTGTAGATGGGTTCTCAGTCTGTAACATGTCTCCTCTCCTGTTGTGTAGATGGGTTCTCAGTCTGTAACATGTCTCCTCTCCTGTTGTGTAGATGGGTTCTCAGTCTGTAACATGTCTCCCCTCCTGTTGTGTAGATGGGTTCTCAGTCTGTAACATGTCTCTCCTCCTGTTGTGTAGATGGGTTCTCAGTATGTAACATGTCTCCCCTCCTGTTGTGTAGATGGGTTCTCAGTATGTAACATGTCTCCCCTCCTGTTGTGTAGATGGGTTCTCAGTATGTAACATGTCTCCTCTCCTGTTGTGTAGATGGGTTCTCAGTCTGTAACATGTCTCCCCTCCTGTTGTGTAGATGGGTTCTCAGTCTGTAACATGTCTCTCCTCCTGTTGTGTAGATGGGTTCTCAGTATGTAACATGTCTCCCCTCCTGTTGTGTAGATGGGTTCTCAGTATGTAACATGTCTCCCCTCCTGTTGTGTAGATGGGTTCTCAGTATGTAACATGTCTCCTCTCCTGTTGTGTAGATGGGTTCTCAGTCTGTAACATGTCTCTCCTCTCCTGTTGTGTAGATGGGTTCTCAGTCTGTAACATGTCTCTCCTCCTGTTGTGTAGATGGGTTCTCAGTCTGTAACATGTCTCTCCTCTCCTGTTGTGTAGATGGGTTCTCAGTCTGTAACGTGTCTCTCCTCCTGTTGTGTAGATGGGTTCTCAGTCTGTAACATGTCTCTCCTCTCCTGTTGTGTAGATGGGTTCTCAGTCTGTAACATGTCTCTCCCCTCCTGTTGTGTAGATGGGTTCTCAGTCTGTAACATGTCTCTCCTCTCCTGTTGTGTAGATGGGTTCTCAGTCTGTAACATGTCTCCTCTCCTGTTGTGTAGATGGGTTCTCAGTATGTAACATGTCTCTCCTCTCCTGTTGTGTAGATGGGTTCTCAGTCTGTAACATGTCTCTCCTCTCCTGTTGTGTAGATGGGTTCTCAGTATGTAACATGTCTCTCCTCTCCTGTTGTGTAGATGGGTTCTCAGTATGTAACATGTCTCTCCTCTCCTGTTGTGTAGATGGGTTCTCAGTATGTAACATGTCTCTCCTCTCCTGTTGTGTAGATGGGTTCTCAGTATGTAACATGTCTCTCCTCTCCTGTTGTGTAGATGGGTTCTCAGTATGTAACATGTCTCTCCTCTCCTGTTGTGTAGATGGGTTCTCAGTCTGTAACATGTCTCCTCTCCTGTTGTGTAGATGGGTTCTCAGTCTGTAACATGTCTCTCCTCTCCTGTTGTGTAGATGGGTTCTCAGTCTGTAACATGTCTCCTCTCCTGTTGTGTAGATGGGTTCTCAGTCTGTAACATGTCTCCTCTCCTGTTGTGTAGATGGGTTCTCAGTCTGTAACATGTCTCCCCTCCTGTTGTGTAGATGGGTTCTCAGTCTGTAACATGTCTCTCCTCCTGTTGTGTAGATGGGTTCTCAGTATGTAACATGTCTCCCCTCCTGTTGTGTAGATGGGTTCTCAGTATGTAACATGTCTCCCCTCCTGTTGTGTAGATGGGTTCTCAGTATGTAACATGTCTCCTCTCCTGTTGTGTAGATGGGTTCTCAGTCTGTAACATGTCTCCCCTCCTGTTGTGTAGATGGGTTCTCAGTCTGTAACATGTCTCTCCTCCTGTTGTGTAGATGGGTTCTCAGTATGTAACATGTCTCCCCTCCTGTTGTGTAGATGGGTTCTCAGTATGTAACATGTCTCCCCTCCTGTTGTGTAGATGGGTTCTCAGTATGTAACATGTCTCCTCTCCTGTTGTGTAGATGGGTTCTCAGTCTGTAACATGTCTCCTCTCCTGTTGTGTAGATGGGTTCTCAGTCTGTAACATGTCTCTCCTCCTGTTGTGTAGATGGGTTCTCAGTCTGTAACATGTCTCTCTCTCCTGTTGTGTAGATGGGTTCTCAGTCTGTAACATGTCTCTCCTCTCCTGTTGTGTAGATGGGTTCTCAGTCTGTAACATGTCTCTCCCCTCCTGTTGTGTAGATGGGTTCTCAGTCTGTAACATGTCTCTCCTCTCCTGTTGTGTAGATGGGTTCTCAGTCTGTAACATGTCTCCTCTCCTGTTGTGTAGATGGGTTCTCAGTATGTAACATGTCTCTCCTCTCCTGTTGTGTAGATGGGTTCTCAGTCTGTAACATGTCTCTCCTCTCCTGTTGTGTAGATGGGTTCTCAGTATGTAACATGTCTCTCCTCTCCTGTTGTGTAGATGGGTTCTCAGTATGTAACATGTCTCTCCTCTCCTGTTGTGTAGATGGGTTCTCAGTATGTAACATGTCTCTCCTCTCCTGTTGTGTAGATGGGTTCTCAGTATGTAACATGTCTCTCCTCTCCTGTTGTGTAGATGGGTTCTCAGTATGTAACATGTCTCTCCTCTCCTGTTGTGTAGATGGGTTCTCAGTATGTAACATGTCTCCTCTCCTGTTGTGTAGATGGGTTCTCAGTCTGTAACATGTCTCTCCTCTCCTGTTGTGTAGATGGGTTCTCAGTCTGTAACATGTCTCTCCTCTCCTGTTGTGTAGATGGGTTCTCAGTCTGTAACATGTCTCTCCTCTCCTGTTGTGTAGATGGGTTCTCAGTCTGTAACATGTCTCTCCTGTTGTGTAGATGGGTTCTCAGTCTGTAACATGTCTCTCCTCCTGTTGTGTAGATGGGTTCTCAGTATGTAACATGTCTCCTCTCCTGTTGTGTAGATGGGTTCTCAGTCTGTAACATGTCTCTCCTCTCCTGTTGTGTAGATGGGTTCTCAGTCTGTAACATGTCTCTCCTCTCCTGTTGTGTAGATGGGTTCTCAGTCTGTAACATGTCTCCTCTCCTGTTGTGTAGATGGGTTCTCAGTCTGTAACATGTCTCTCCTCCTGTTGTGTAGATGGGTTCTCAGTCTGTAACATGTCTCTCCTCTCCTGTTGTGTAGATGGGTTCTCAGTCTGTAACATGTCTCCTCTCCTGTTGTGTAGATGGGTTCTCAGTCTGTAACATGTCTCCTCTCCTGTTGTGTAGATGGGTTCTCAGTCTGTAACATGTCTCTCCTGTTGTGTAGATGGGTTCTCAGTCTGTAACATGTCTCTCCTGTTGTGTAGATGGGTTCTCAGTCTGTAACATGTCTCTCCTGTTGTGTAGATGGGTTCTCAGTCTGTAACATGTCTCTCCTGTTGTGTAGATGGGTTCTCAGTCTGTAACATGTCTCTCCTCCTGTTGTGTAGATGGGTTCTCAGTCTGTAACATGTCTCTCCTCTCCTGTTGTGTAGATGGGTTCTCAGTCTGTAACATGTCTCCTCTCCTGTTGTGTAGATGGGTTCTCAGTATGTAACATGTCTCTCCTCTCCTGTTGTGTAGATGGGTTCTCAGTCTGTAACATGTCTCTCCTCCTGTTGTGTAGATGGGTTCTCAGTCTGTTACATGTCTATTGATAGTTTATTTAACCCTGTGACTGTAAGGATTCATCATAACAGCTTTTTATCTTCCTTTCAGACTCTGTAGCGGCTGAGATCGGCTTCTCTGTGTACCCTCTGGGGGATGAGGAAGAGAGTTGTGCCTTCAGCCATCTCAGTATGGAGAGTGACGCAGATGAGCCCTGCACCGCCACCGAGAGCTGCAGGGACCAGGAGGATGATCCAACCTCCCAGCCCGACCTCGAGCCCCCCTTCCCCCCCTACCTGTCCTGCCGGGGCTGCGGCCTGGATCTGGTGGGACCCTACTGCCACCGTTGCTGCAAAGGAGGAGGAGGAGGAGGAGGGGAATTCAGCGGCGCGTTCGGTGGCTTTCGCTCCGGTTCGCGGTCGCAAGCGGACGATAGCGAGGAAGGAGGGGACGTAACGGACGACAACTCCATAATGGGTGACGACGGTCCCAACTCCAAGCTCCACTCCTGCCAGTTGTGTGGGTTCTCCTCGCGCTATGCCAATCACGTCAAGAGGCACATGAAGACTCACAACGGGGAGAAGCCGTACCACTGTCCCCTGTGTACCTACGCCTCAGCCCAGCTGGTCAACCTGCAGAGACACCTGAGGATTCACACCGGGGAGAAACCATACAGGTGTGACCGCTGCTCCTTCGCCTGCAGTTCCCTAGGCAACCTGAAGAGGCATCAGAGGATGCATGTGGCTGGACAGCCGGGACAGGGGGCGGGACAGGAAGCAGTCAGACCTGATCCCTCTGCCGTTGGCCCTCCTGCTGTTGGCCCTCCTCCTATTGGTCCTCCTGCTAGTGGGCATGGTCTTAAGAGGAAGGAGGAGCACAGTGCTTCAGCTGAAGGTATTTTTCAATTACACAGAAAACATAGAAACGCAACATGCAACAGTTTAAAGGATTTCACTGAGTTACAGTTTATATAAGGAAATCAGTCAATTGAAATGAACTCATTAGGCCCCAATCTATGGATTTCACACGACTGGGAATACAGATATGCATCTATTGGTCACAGATAAAAAGTAGGGCTATGGATTAGAGGTCGACCGATTATGATTTTTCAATGCCGATACCGATTATTGGAGGACAAAAAAAGCCGATACCGATTAATCGGCCGATTTATAAAAAAAAATATATATATGTTTTTTAAATATATATATATATCATACACACACACATTTTTGTAATAATGACAATTGCAACAATACTGAATGAACAATGAACACTTCACAGCTCTGAAGTGACAATGATACTGAAGAGTCTGCTTAGGAGACAAATACTCTCAACTGTTTGAATAAAAATGAGTTTAAGTTACCTGTGATGAATGTTGAAAACGAAATCCTATTTTAATAATGGGCATGGTAAGAATTGACAACCAAAGTAAGAGTCATAATTCCCATGACACCTAGCAAAATCTGAAAAGCGGTTCCTTCATTTATTCCATAGGATATTTTTAGATTCACTTAAAATAAGGTCTGTGTTTCGTGTAGGCTTACATCACCGTGCAAATTTTATAACTGTGTAGATATCATAGGACAAGGTAACTCTGATCAATATTGGCTAAATATAAGCGAAGATAAAAAAAAATGTAGAGTGGATTTATGAAAATATGTTGACAAACGTTACCTTATCCTAGTGAGATTTACATGGGTATCAAAACGTCGAGGCGGTTTAAGCCTGCACGAAACACAGATCTTATTTGAAGTAGATCAAGACATTCTCTATGGAAGACATGAACGGTAAAATAACGAAGGAACCCCTTTCAAATTCAGCCGCAAGTTATTACAGGAATTATAACGCGTCGACTATTTCTCTCTAAACCATATACCTTTCACTAATCCGGAAACTATCACCTCGAAAACAAAACGTTTATTCCGTTCCGTATTTTATCTAACGGGTGGCATCCATGAGTCTAAATATTCCTGTTACATTGCACAACCTTCAATGTTGTCATAATTATGTAAAGTTCTGGCAAATTAGTTCGCAAAGAGCCAGGCGGCCCAAACTGTTGCATATGCCCTGACTCTGCGTGCAATGAACGCAAGAGAAATGACACAATTTCACCTGGTTAATATTGCCTGCTAACCTGGATTTCTTTTAGCTAAATATGCAGGTTTAAAAATATATACTTGTGTATTGATTTTAAGAAAGGCATTGATGGTTAAGTACACATTGGAGCAATGACAGTCATTGATTGATTGTTTTTTATAAGATAAATTTAATGCTAGCTAGCAACTTACCTTATCTTACTGCATTCGCTAACAGGCAGGCTCCTCGTGGAGTGCAATGTAATCAATGCAAGATTGGATCCCCCGAGCTGACAAGGTAAAAAATCTGTTGTTCTGCCTCGTTTTTCCTAGGCCGTCATTGAAAATAAGAATGTGTTCTTAACTGACTTGCCTAGTTAAATAAAGATTAAATAAAGGTGTAAAATTATTTTTTTTTTAAATAAATAAATAAAAATCAGCGCCCAAAAATACCGATTTCCGATTGTTACGAAAATTTGAAATCGGCCATTCCGATTAATCGGTCGACCTCTACTATGGATCAGAGAACCAGTCAGTATCTGGTGTGACCACCATTTGCCTCATGCAGGGACACATCTTCACATAGAGTTGATCAGGCTCTTGATTGTGGAATGTTGTCCCACTCCTCTTCAATGGCTCTGCAAAGTTGCTGGATTTTGGCGGGAACTGGAAAAGGCTTTCGTACAAGTCGATCCAGAGCATCCCAAACATGCTCAATGGGTGACATGTCTGGTGAGTATAGAGGCCATGGAAGAACTGGGACATTTCCAGCTTCCAGGAAGTGTGTACATGTCTTTGCGAAATGGGGCCGTGCATTATCATGCTGAAACATGAGGTGATGGCGGCGGATGAAAGACATGACAATGGGCCTCAGGATCTCGTCACGGTATCTCTGTGCATTCAAATTGCCATTGATAAAATGCAATTGTGTTCGTTGTCTGTAGCTTATGCCTGTTGCTCATACCATAACCCCACAATGGGGCAGTCTTTTCACAACGCTAACATCAGCAAACCGCTCGCTCACACGACGACGTACCCGCTGTCTGCCATCTGCCCGGTACAGTTGAAACGTGGATTCATCCATCAAGAGCAGACTGTTCCAGCATGCCAGTGGCCATCGAAGGTGAGCATTTGCCCATTGAAGTCGGTTACGAAGCCGAAATGCAGTCAGGTCAAAACCCTGGTGAGGAGAACGAGCACTCAGTTGAGCTTCCCTGAGACGGTTTCTGACAGTTTGTGCAAACCCACAGTTTCATCAGCTGTCCAGGTGGCTGGTCTCAAACAATCCCGCAGGTGAAGAAGCTGGCGTGGTTACACGTGGTTCTGAGGCCGGTTGGACGTACTGCCAAATCATCTAAAACGACGTTGGAGGCGGCTTATGGTAGAGAAAAGAACATTCAATTCTCTAGCGGGCATTCCTGCAATTAGTATGACAATTGCACACTGCCTCAACTTGAGACATCTGTGGTATTATGCCAAAACTGCACATTTTACAGTGGGCTTTTATTGTACCCAGCACAAGGTTCAATGATCATTCTGTTTAATCATCTTCTTGATATGCCACACCTGTCAAGTGGATGGATTATTATATAGTATCTTGGGAAAGGCTCACTAACAGGGATGTAAACAAATGTGTGCACAACATTGGAGAGAAATAAGCTTTTTGTTTGTGTTTAACATTTCTGGGATCTTTTCATGTCAGCTCATGAAAAATGTTAACTAAAGAGTTAGGCCTGTATCAGTACTTCAGTTACACCATTTGGAATACTTTAAAGATGTGTTCATGTATATTTACATACATACACACTACCGTTCAAAAGTTTGGGGTCACTTAGAAGAAAAGCAAATGATTTTGGTCCATTTTAAAATAACATCAAATTGATCAGAAATACGGTGTAAATGACTATTGTAGCTGGAAACGGCTGATAAAAAAAAATGAATATCTACATAGGGGTACAGAGGACCATTATCAGCAACCATCACTCCTGTGTTTCAATGGCACGTTGTGTTAGCTAATCCAAGTTTATCATTTTAAAAGGCTAATTGATCACTAGAAAACCGTTTTGCAATTATGTTAGCACAGCTGAAAACTGTTGTCCTGATTTAAAGAAGCAATAAAACTGTCCTTCTTTAGACTAGTTGAGTATCTGGAGCATCAGCATTTGTGGGTTCGATTACAGGCTCAAAATGGCCAGAAACAAAGAACTTTCTTCTGAAACTCGTCAGTCTATTCTTGTTCTGAGAAATGAAGGCTGTTCCATGCGAGAAATTGCCAAAACTGAAGATCTCATACAACGCTGTGTACTACTCCCTTCACAGAACAGCACAAACTGTCTAACCAGAATAGAAAGAGGAGTGGGAGGCCCCGGTGCACAACTGAGCAAGAGGACAAGTACATTAGTGTCTAGTTTGAGAAACAGACGCCTCAATTCCTCAACTGGCAGCTTCATTAAATAGTACCCGCAAAACACCAGTCTCAACGTCAACAGTGAGGAGGCGACTCCAGGATGCTGGCCTTCTAGGCAGAGTTCCTCTGTCCAGTGTCTGTGTTCTTGCCCATCTTAATCTTGATTTTTATTGGCCAGTCTGAGATATTACTTTTTCTTTGCAACTCTGCCAAGAAGGCCAGCATCCCAGAGTCACCTCTTCACTGTTGAGACTGGTGTTTTGCGGGTACTATTTTATGAAGCTGCCAGTCGGAGGTGCAGATTTCTGAGGCTGGAAACTCTAATGAACTAATCCTCTGCAGCAGAGGTAACTCTGGGTCATCCTTTCCTATACCGGTCCTCATGAGAGCCAGTTTCATCATAGCACTTGATGGTTTTTGCGACTGCACTTGAAGAAACGTTCAAAGTTCTTAGTCTTCCGCATTGACTGACCTTCATGTCTTAAAGTAATGATGGACTGTTGTTTCTCTTTGCTTGTTTGAGCTGTTCTTGCCATAATATGGACTTGGTCTTTTACCAAATAGGGCTATGATCTGTATACCAACCCTACCTTGTCACAACACAACTTAATGCGTTTGAACCAATCAGAAGGAAAGAAATTCCACAAATGAACTTTTAACAAGGCACACCTGTTAATTAAAATGCATTCCAGGTGACTACCTCATTTAGCTGGTTGAGAGAATGCAAAGCTGTCATCGAGGCAAAGGGTGGCTACTTTGAAGAATCTCAAATATATTGTAATTTTGTTTAACACTTTTTTTTGGTTACGACATGATTCCATAATTTTGATATCTTCAATATTATTCTACAATGTAAAAATAAACAAAAACCCTGTGTGTGTGATGACTAATTTGGCCCACCTCTGCTCTGATTTCAGAAGTGATGAGGTCTGATCTAAACCTCCACAACAGAGACTACCTGCCACGCTACAGCAGACAAAGGTTACCACCGCCACTGGAGCAACTGCCCCCAAGACTTATTGAGGGGCCTGGACTTGGGGCTAGGGTCGGGGCTGGGACTTTAGGAAGGTGTTTGACTGGGACTAGGCCTGGGCCTGGAGTCAGAGCTGTGGTGGGAGTGAAGTCAGAGGACACACACAGAGACTCTCTCCTTCCTCTGCTCTTCCCCTTTACCTGTCGTCTCTGTGGTATCCCCCTGGAGGATGAGGAGGGCTCCACTGCGCAGATCTGTGCCAAATGCACCCTGGACATGCTGACCAAGGAGTCATCTGGCCCCAACAGCCCCGGGGAGCGTGGGGATAAGGTCTACACCTGCAGCGCCTGTCCCTTCCTCACCCACTACCCCAACCACCTGGCGCGACACATGAAGACGCACAGCGGAGAGAAGCCGTACAAGTGCCCTCAGTGCGACTACGCCTCCGCCCACTTCGACAACCTGAAACGCCACCACCGCGTGCACACGGGCGAGAAGCCGTACAAGTGCCACCTGTGTGACTACGCCTGTGGGAACCTGGCTAACTTAAAACGCCACCAGCGGGTCCACTCAGGCGCCAAGCCGTTCCAGTGCGCAGTGTGTAGCTACAGCTGTAACCAGAGTATGAATCTGAAGAGACACATGCTGAGACACACGGGCGAGAAGCCTTATAAGTGCCAGCAGTGTGGATACACCACGGGACACTGGGACAACTACAAACGACACCAGAAGAAACATGGCCTCGCCACCGACGGATGGGTCAAAGTTCAGATGTCCGGCGCCCACGAGGAAGAGGGGGGTGAGGAAGAGGATGAGGAAGAAAGGGTGGCGGGACAGCCGCAGAGGAAAGGGGAAGAGGCGGCGATGCAGTATATGTCCAGATAGGAACAGAGCTGTACCACAGAACATGAGATTGGGAAATGACAGCTAAGCTACCAGCAAAATCCTAGATTTTTCGTTTTGTTTTTGTCAATGATTTTTCTGCAGCTGCTATGTAAAATCCTAGAACATGGTGATTGTTATTGGATATGTTTGATGCCTTTTGAACAGAAAGTAAGGAGGGTTGCTACGAATGGACTGGAAAGAGGTTTCTACTTTAACGTCCGCAACTAAATACTGCCTGCATTGTCCACCATATGCTGTTCTCCCCCCCAACACACACCAACAGTGCCGTACATATCCTAACTTCATTTACGCCTTACAACCCACAATTCAGTTGTCCTATTAACTAGGTATCCCCCTTCCCCTCTATAGTCTCCATTTACCCGTCTGCTATTCCAACTCCTCTATAGTCTCCATTTACCAGTCTGCTATTCCAACTCCTCTATAGTCTCCATTTACCAGTCTGCTATTCCAACTCCTCTATAGTCTCCATTTACCAGTCTGCTATTCCAACTCCTCTATAGTCTCCACTTACCAGTCTGCTATTCCAACTCCTCTATAGTCTCCATTTACCAGTCTGCTATTCCAACTCCTCTATAGTCTCCATTTACCAGTCTGCTATTCCAACTCCTCTATAGTCTCCATTTACCAGTCTGCTATTCCAACTCCTCTATAGTCTCCATTTACCAGTCTGCTATTCCAACTCCTCTATAGTCTCCATTTACCAGTCTGCTATTCCAACTCCTCTATAGTCTCCATTTACCAGTCTGCTATTCCAACTCCTCTATAGTCTCCATTTACCAGTCTGCTATTCCAACTCCTCTATAGTCTCCATTTACCAGTCTGCTATTCCAACTCCTCTATAGTCTCCATTTACCAGTCTGCTATTCCAACTCCTCTAGTCTCTATTTACCAGTCCTCAACCCCCCCCCCTCTCCCCATAATAACCCCCCTCTCCCCATAATAACCCACCTCAATCCCCCCCTCTCCCCATAATAACCCTCCTCAACCCCCCCCCTCTCCCCATAATAACCCTCCTCAACCCCCCCTTCTCCCCATAATAACCCTCCTCAACCCCCCCTCTCCCCATAATAACCCTCCTCAACCCCCCCTCTCCCCATAATAACCCTCAACCCCCATAATAACCCTCCAACCCCCATAATAACCCTCCTCAACCCCCCCTCCCCATAACCCTCCTCAAAATAACCCTCAACCCCCCCCCCCCCCCCCTCTCCCCATAATAACCCACCTACTGTTACTTCTTGGGCCACGTCCAGGTAGGAATGAATGTAGAATAAGGAATCATGTCGGCTCTATTCATGGTATTTCTATCTGCAATGTTTGGCTACTGAACCTGGCCCCGTTAAGGCGCTCTAACGGTGTGGATTTAGCCTGGTCCCAGATCTGTTTGTGCTTTTCTTCATAACCAACTACTACAGTCAATGACCATAGGAGTTGTCAAGACAGCACAAACAGATCTGGGACCAGGCTAGTGTAGTGTGTTGCTTTGGAAACGCTCGCTGTGATCATATTAACTGTGAAGTTAGCCCGTTGTTACGTCCTTCTGTCTGTTTTTACTTGAAGCAAGGATGGGCCCTGTTTAAACAGTGCACTATAAAGGGAATGGCTCCCTATGGGCTCTGTTTAAACAGTGCACTATAAAGGGAATGGCTCCCTATGGGCCCTGTTTAAACAGTGCACTATAAAGGGAATGGCTCCCTATGGGCCCTGTTTAAACAGTGCACTATAAAGGGAATGGCTCCCTATGGGCTCTGTTTAAACAGTGCACTATAAAGGGAATGGCTCCCTATGGGCCCTGTTTAAACAGTGCACTATAAAGGGAATGGCTCCCTATGGGCCCTGTTTAAACAGTGCACTATAAAGGGAATGGCACCCTATGGGCCCTGTTTAAACAGTGCACTATAAAGGGAATGGCACCCTATGGGCCCTGTTTAAACAGTGCACTATAAAGGGAATGGCTCCCTATGGGCCCTGTTTAAACAGTGCACTATAAAGGGAATGGCACCCTATGGGCCCTGTTTAAACAGTGCACTATAAAGGGAATGGCTCCCTATGGGCCCTGTTTAAACAGTGCACTATAAAGGGAATGGCACCCTATGGGCCCTGTTTAAACAGTGCACTATAAAGGGAATGGCTCCCTATGGGCCCTGTTTAAACAGTGCACTATAAAGGGAATGGCACCCTATGGGCCCTGTTTAAACAGTGCACTATAAAGGGAATGGCACCCTATGGGCCCTGTTTAAACAGTGCACTATAAAGGGAATGGCTCCCTGTTTAAACAGTGCACTATAAAGGGAATGGCTCCCTATGGGCCCTGTTTAAACAGTGCACTATAAAGGGAATGGCTCCTTATGGCCCTGTTTAAACAGCGGGTGCCATTTGAGACGGAACCCAAGACGACGTGTAAAGTTGAAGCATGATCTGATTAGTGTGAACTAAGTATATATAGCTTTTTAATTTCATGTGATTGTATTTCCTCATTAGAAGTGCATATTTTTTAATGATATATAAACTTTGTTTTTCTCCCCCCCCATCTCGAAGAATGTGATGTTTTCAGTGGCATTAAGTTTGTTATAAAATGGGACAAATATACGAGGACCATGAACTTTACAAATCTTATCAAGTGAATTACTACTACTATATGCAGTAAAAAAAATAAAAAAAATTGATGGAAAATAGTTTGAAGCACCATGTCTAGTGTAGGGAACTGTTGTGTGAATGTAGAAAACGGGTGTATTCATTCTGTTCATTCTGTTGCAGAACGTTTCCACCTACCTGAATTTGTCCAATAGAAACTGTTTGTTTTTAGTCCCATTTCAATTCAGGCAGTAAAATGAAATTCCAAATTTTCTCTTCATTTAAAAACCAGGATAATTAAAAAGTTCAATCCCAACCCTGGCAGAATTACAGCCATGTCTTGTGTGTAGCGATTTAAAAGGAAAGAGTCACTCATTTTTGAATGTCATTGTTCTTGTGCGTATCGGAGGTATTCAAGCTGCAGAAATACGGCTGGTATGACAAGTTGAGTCATAGAACATCGCTCAGATGCAAAAAAAAGTCAAAATGGGTGAATCTCTCCTTTAAGTGTGTTATATGGGACAAATATACAAGGACCGTGAGTTACTATTGTTCTTATGCAGTGGCTTCATAATTGCCTTAAGTATTTTGAAATAAACATGGACTCTGTTCACTCAGTGTGAGATTACTGCTCTTGTACTTTCTTTATGCTCCTTGGTCCTTCTGACTGAAGTAACCAGGGACATTTCCCCATGACTGACACAGGAGGGCATCATTCTCTCAAGTCAGAACTAGCCCGTGATTCATATCAAAAGGCCTATATTGTCGACAAGCTCATTGTACTTGACGCGGCGGGGATTGCGTTCGTGTTAAAGAAATTGGCCCCAACATTTCAGGCTAATAACACTGACACTTGTTGTTAGAATTTGGCAACTATACATTTTATTAGTTCTTTAACAGTATAATACAGCAATGACAACAGACACTCGTCCTGATAGGCTTCATATTGATACTCTGAATGGTTTATTATAATAGGGCTCTGGTCAAAAGTAGTGCTCCATTTGGGACCCGGAGTATCTTAGCCTCTGACACACGAGAGAACATTGAAGAGAAACATTTAAATGTTTGTGTCCCAAATGGCATCATATCCCCTATCTAGTGCACTACTTTTTTTATCAGGCCCCATTGCAAATGGCATCATATCCCCTATCTAGTGCACTACTTTCTACCAGGCCCCATAGGTCTCTGGTCAAAAGTAGTGCACTAGATAGGGGATACTTTCGGGTGCCATTTAGGAAATGATCGAACATCATTCTTTACATTAGAACATACATCCATTCTAGCTGACCTATAGGAGCACAGGCAATAGGTTTGCATTCATTTACTTGCCATTGTGGTACAGCTGGTTGAGATGCCATTTAATTCAGCATTCTCCTCTTAGCCTGGTCCTCCCAGATCTGTTTGTGCTGTATAGCTCAATGACCATAGGGTTTGGACCAGGCTATCTTCCTGTTTATTCTAGTCTGTTACCACAAGTCAACAAGAGGAAAAAGCCCGGTGGTTATGTTGAAGCTTACAAATGGGAATCACTTGAGAGAACTCCTGTGGGATGGTTAACAAAATGGTGGAAATACATGTTTTTATTCCTACAGACTAATCTCTGTTTTAACTATGCACCTTCATCACAATCTTCTCTGAGATGACTGCCACATTCTTTATTTCCAAATAATACATTGAAATTTACCAAATGAACCCAACAAAATGTTCCACAACCCCCCCCCCCCCCCCCCCAAAAAAAAAAACTTTGTTCTTCAAAATAAGACAACAAATCAGACGTGGGATTTGTAAACACTTCATTTAACTAATTTCCCCCAACAAGTCTGTAAACAATGATAAATGTACTTTTTAATCTAATCTTAGAATACTTTTGATTACAATAAATCAGAGCCATGTGTTTAGAAAGTTGGGACACTGAGGGTGACTCTATGGCAGCGATGTTAGAACCCCATTAACATGACACTACAACATTCTATAGCAGCCATGTTAGAACCCCATTAACATGACACTACAACATTCTATAACAGCCATGTTAGAACCCCGTTAACATGACTCTATAACAGCCATGTTAGAACCCCATTAACATGACACTACAACATTCTATAACAGCCATGTTAGAACCCCGTTAACATGACACTACAACATTCTATAACAGCCATGTTAGAACCCCATTAACATGACACTACAACATTCTATAACAGCCATGTTTCAACCCCATTAACATGACACTACAACATTCTATAACAGCCATGTTAGAACCCCATTAACATGACACTACAACATTCTATAACAGCCATGTTAGAACCCCATTAACATGACACTACAACATTCTATAACAGCCATGTTAGAACCCCATTAACATGACACTACAACATTCTATAACAGCCATGTTAGAACCCCGTTAACATGACACTACAACATTCTATAACAGCCATGTTAGAACCCCATTAACATGACACTACAACATTCTATAACAGCCATGTTAGAACCCCATTAACATGACACTACAACATTCTATAGCAGCCATGTTAGAACCCCATTAACATGACACTACAACATTCTATAATAGCCATGTTAGAACCCCATTAACATGACACTACAACATTCTATAGCAGTCATGTTAGAACCCCATTAACATGACACTACAACATTCTATAACAGCCATGTTAGAACCTCATTAACATGACACTACAACATTCTATAACAGCCATGTTAGAACCCCATTAACATGACACTACAACATTCTATAACAGCCATGTTAGAACCCCATTAACATGACACTACAACATTCTATAACATCCATGTTAGAACAACATTCTATAACAGCCATGTTAGAACCCCATTAACATGACACTACAACATTCTATAGCAGCCATGTTAGAACCCCATTAACATGACACTACAACATTCTATAGCAGCCATGTTAGAACCCCATTAACATGACACTACAACATTCTATAGCAGCCATGTTAGCAACCCATTAACGTTACATGGGGAATATTTATACACTGCTATGTACCTGAATGTCTAGAATTATAACAATATATAACATTATAGTATTTGGCCTAAGTCTCTAAATATATGGCTCTGTAATAAACTATGGATGATACAGATATTATTAGTAAATGTTCACAATGATTTTTCTTATACAAAGTGACTTCATACCATGTTTTTTTTAATGCTTATTTTGTGCAAAATGCTTTAGTAAACTATAATTTTTAGCTTTTATGAGACACCTTAAAAAATTGGCTGAAACAAAAAAACGGGAAAGAAAAAAAATGAAGAAATCACAGATGGAGTTTCACAACCCCTTGGAAATGTTCTATGGCTACGTCCCAAAAGGCATCCTAGTCCCTATACCTCTGGTCTAAAGTAGTGCCCTATATAGGGAATAGGGTGCCTTTTGAGACTAAGCCCATGACGTTTTTCGTGCTCCACATGACTTAATAAATATCCGTCGTCCAGCTGTATTGCCACATTCAAGTTCTAGTCAGAACAAGGAAACTCTGAAAGGTCCGACTTGCTAACTGGTTGAACGCAGCTCGTGCAGAACTACAACCAAGTCAGACATTTCAGAGTTCCCTAATTCCCAGTAGTACGTGAACGCGGCATAATACTGTGCAAAAATTATTGGTTCGGGAAGTGCAAGCCGAACCGACCGACCAATCAAACTACGTCTCCTTCTGCAAGAATCTATCTGGCGAGCTCCCATTAGCTAAGGCTGAAACATGGTTGGTAAATTGACCAATGGCAACCCAACACTGGATTTTGGTGGACTAGAGGCAACAGGCAAAATTAAGGCGTTAAAATTATAATCTTACAGGAAATATGCATGAGCATTGTAGTCACCAACCTTCACTACAACAACGCTGGTGTGAATAATAGGGGAGATCAATAACACAAATACACCCTTCAGAATAAGCTCCTGAAAAACTATTTTTGGCAAATTTGAACAGTTATAGTGTGTATAAGTAGTATCACTAAGCAGTAACTCCAAATGAATAACACAACTTATTTTCCACACTTCTAAACAGATACGGCTCATTGGTTAACCAGCTTTCATTATCACTGTGTTAAAAGCCTTTCTGCCGGACTTCTGTCTCGTCTTGGTTGTCAAAAGGAAGAAGACACAGCTCTGAGAGAGAGAGAGAGAATCTGACACCCTTTTTACAAAATCAGTTATCTGGTTTGTACCTTGGATTTCTGATGTGACAGAATCAACACACTAAAAGAAAACACAAAAATACACTTAGAATGACACTTTGTGATGAAGACGAGGCTCCTTTTAGAATTACGGAATGTCCTAATTTTTTACAGAAGAACATAAATCTATATAGACTGCTACATGGTCCAGAAGTGCAAAACATCCATTGCCCATTATTATGCTAATAATAACACGTTCAAAATGACAGTTGCGATGGCCTCGTTTAAACCACTTCCAGCTTAAGACTGCGAGTTTGAGATTTTATTCTCTAAATATTATTGACATTTATTAAGAACATAGGAGAAACAACGAGTTGATTGATGAACAAGAGAATGGGCCGTGAAAACCATTAGATTTTGTCTGTGAAAACCATTAGTACAGGCAAGTCTGATTTGGCTTAGCCAAAGTCAGTCATTTCTTATGGAGCATGGCTTGGTGTCTGTGTTTGCACTTCTACAATGCAGAAAACCACTAGTCTGTAGCTTAAACCTTTAACAATTAAAGACCTATTTAACCAGCAGGAAATACTACAAAATATAGTGCAGAGTCCTGGGTTCTCTTAAAGGGGTACACACAAATTAACCATCATGAGTAAGGAACTATGAAAACAGTTCAAATTAATCCTATTTAATCGATTAAAACACATTTGTCACAGAAAATAGATGATTTGCAGTATGTTTCAGATCAGATGGAGGTCATTACCACTAAAACAAATTAATAGGGATATTTTAGGCGTGCCAAATTATTATTATTTTTTTTAAATCTCCCATTAAAGTGTGGCACGGTTCAAAAAAGGTCGGGGAAACCACTGAGATAGATGGCAGTTTTGGCTGTGTCCCAAATGGCCAACAGGACTCTGCTTAAAAAGTGCCGCGCTGCGTAAGTAAACAGGGTGTCATTTAGGATGCGGCCTTTTAGGAAGAGGATGGAACAAGAAGATATGGTTGGTTTGCAGACCCTCGGGAAGGGCTACAATCAGGAACCAGACAAACTCATTTCTGCCTGGCTCAGCTCGGCTTGGAATCTTTGCGGGTCCGCGTTAGTCAGGGGGAGGATGATGAGGAGGAGGAGGAGGAGGAAGAGGGTTGAATATTACAGGTCATCGTCCCCGATCCCCTCAAAGGCGTAGTTGCCATGGAAATCGTTGCCGCTGACGTCGTTGGCCGAGTTGGAGGCGCTGATCCCTCTGAGTGACACAGAGCTCAGCTTGGTCTGAGAGGAGATATGGAGAGAGAAGAGCAACAGACACCTAAAGCAGACTATATACATATTCTCTGATTCACTGTTTATGGTGATTCTAATTCACTGATAATGAACGGTTCTGATTCACTGTTAATGATGATTCACTGTTAATGACGATTCTGATTCACTGTTAATGATGATTCTAATTCACTGATAATGAACGATTCTATTTCACTGATAATGACGATTCTATATGTAATTTTTGGCCTCAACATTCAACCCAAGGCTTTTGGAGATGAAAGCAGAAGCGTTACTCACTGAGAGTTTGACTATCTGTTCTCGGTCTGGGTCAGGGGAGTCCTGCAGAGGACAAGACGGAAAAACAATGTCAAACATCTGAAAACGTGTTTTATTTTAACAGGGAAGACATATTGCACCCTTACAACTGCACCCTACATACACACACCAGAAATATACACATAACCTTTCCTATCTACATCTATCTTTATATTTATCTATAGATATGGGTTATTTGTGATGTTTTATTTGTGCTTCCCATGACTGTGTTTTTGTATTTTTACACACACACACACCTACATATATATATATATATATATATATAAATAAAATGGTCATCTATATAGATAGATATCTACATTAAAATATAAAAACAGTCGTCATTGGAAGCACAAATCACCCAGAAAAACAGTTACATTCCTCCACAAATAAGTCCCCAATCAAAACTCTAAACTGCCTGAGTGACACCAGAACATCGAGATGAAATGTATTGTGAACGTTCCAATAGGGAACATTAAAACTAAACCCAACTGTTAGCCTGGGTTCCAGTCTGTATAGCTATAATACAACACATTAAAATTAAACACCCTATCCTTCCAATTCAAACAGCCAACTGTTAGCCTGGGTTCCAGTCTGTATAGCTATAATACGAAACATTAAAACTAAACCCAACTGTTAGCCTGGGTTCCAGTCTGTATAGCTATAATACGAAACATTAAAACTAAACCCAACTGTTAGCCTGGGTTCCAGTCTGTTTAGCTATAATTCCACTTCTTGTCAAGCCAAATGTTTGGTATGACACGGAGTACAAGGAGTGGAATGTTAGCACAAAACAGGTTCCGGATTTCAAGCTAACAAAATGCCTATTTTTATGATCAAAGCCCCGTGCAGTTCCGTGTCTCACCAGTAGAGGGGGGGATTTCACAGCTTGCTGACTTTCAGACCGGTGGAGGGAGCCGTTGGGACGTTTCCTCAGCATCTGTCAGAGATAACACACACACACACACACTCAGGAAAATAACACACACGCACACACTCAGGAAAATGACACACACACACACTCAGGAAAATGACACACACACACACACTCAGGAAAATGACACACACACACACTCAGGAAAATGACACACACACAGGAAAATGACACACACACACACTCAGGAAAATGACACACACACACACTCAGGAAAATGACACACACACACACTCAGGAAAATGACACACACACACACTCAGGAAAATGACACACACACACACTCAGGAAAATGACACACACACTCAGGAAAATGACGCACGCAGGCACACAGACAGACAGACACACACTCAGGAAAATGACGCACGCAGGCACACAGGCACACAGACAGACAGGCACACAGGCACACAGGCACACAGACAGACAGACACCTTCTTGATGCTGCCTCCTGATTTCTTGACCATCAGCTCATCAACCATCGACTGTAGACAGATGCTCATCATGATTGCCTGAAGACACAAACCAGGGCTTTAGATACAAGAGACACAAACAGTAACTCTAGAGACACTGGATTTCATTTATTAGCAGTAGTCACAAACTCTATGTGACCCCAGACTGACCCCTGACCTCTGACCTGTGGGCTGGTGATGGTGACCCACTGGAGACGGTCTTTGCTCATCAGGTACTCGAAGGCCAGCTCCAACTTCACCTCACACTTGGCTGAGGAGCAGGGGGAGGTGGAGGCTGTTCCGTTGGCTACCGGGACCTGCTGTAGATGGGAGGGGGTTACTATGGCTGGCTTTCAAGCATCATCATCATCATCATTGTCTCCTGCATCTTCCACTCCCTGCTCCCCCACAGTCATCATCATCATCATTACCATCATGATCATCATCATCATCATCATCATCATCATCGTCTCCTGCATCTTCCACTCCCTGCTCCCCCACAGTCATCATCATCATCATTACCATCATGATCATCATCATCATCATCATCATCATCGTCTCCTGCATCTTCCACTCCCTGCTCCCCCACTGTCATCATCATCATCATTACCATCATGATCATCATCATCTTTCCAACTCCTCATAGAAATGAATGATCCAGTCATCCCTATTGCTTATCGTCAACACAATATCAGGCAGTCTGTAGACATGTTGTAACCTGTATGTTATTTTTATTTATTTATTTTTATTTCACCTTTATTTAACCAGGTAGGCAAGTTGAGAACACGTTCTCATTTACAATTGCGACCTGGCCAAGATAAAGCAAAGCAGTTCGACACATACAACAACACATAGTTACACATGGAGTAAAACAAACATACAGTCAATAATACAGTGAAAAATAAGTCTATATACAATATGAGCAAGTGAGGTGAGATAAGGGAGGTGAAGACAAACAAAATATATATATAAATAAATAAAAATATAAAAAGGCCATGGTGGCGAAGTAAATACAATATAGCAAGTAAAAAAAAAAAAAGAGTAGAGATAGTAGAGATAGAAAAAGTAGAGATAGAAATAATGGGGTGCAAAGGAGCAAAATAAATAAATAAATACAGTAGGTAAAGAGGTAGTTGTTTGGGCTAAATTATAGATGGGCTATGTACAGGTGCAGTAATATATGAGCTGCTCTGACAGCTGGTGCTTAAAGCTAGTGAGGGAGATAAGTGTTTCCAGTTTCAGAGATTTTTGTAGATCGTTCAAGTCATTGGCAGCAGAGAACTGGAAGGAGAGGCGGCCAAAGGAAGATTTGGTTTTGGGGGTGACCAGAGAGATATACCTGCTGGAGCGCGTGCTACAGGTAGGTGCTGCTATGGTGACCAGCGAGCTGAGATAAGGGGGGACTTTACCTAGCAGGGTCTTGTAGATGACCTGGAGCCAGTGGGTTTGGCGACGAGTATGAAGCGAGGGCCAGCCAACGAGAGTGTACAGGTCGCAGTGGTGGGTAGTATATGGGGCTTTGGTGACAAAACGGACGGCACTGTGATAGACTGCATCCAATTTATTGAGTAGGGTATTGGAGGCTATTTTGTAAATGACATCACCGAAGTCGAGGATTGGTAGGATGGTCAGTTTTACAAGGGTATGTTTGGCAGCATGAGTGAAGGATGCTTTGTTGTGGAATAGGAAGCCAATTCTAGATTTAACTTTGGATTGGAGATGTTTGATGTGAGTCTGGAAGGAGAGTTTACAGTCTAACCAGACACCTAGGTATTTGTAGTTGTCCACATATTCTAAGTCAGAGCCGTCCAGAGTAGTGATGTTGGACAGGCGGGCAGGTGCAGGCAGCGATCGGTTGAAGAGCATGCATTTAGTTTTACTTGTATTTAAGAGCAAATGGAGGCCACGGAAGGAGAGTTGTATGGCATTGAAGCTCGCCTGGAGGGTTGTTAACACAGTGTCAAAAGAAGGGCCAGAAGTATACAGAATAGTGTCGTCTGCGTAGAGATGGATCAGAGAATCACCAGCAGCAAGAGCGACATCATTGATGTATACAGAGAAGAGAGTCGGTCCAAGAATTGAACCCTGTGGCACCCCCATAGAGACTGCCAGAGGCCCGGACAACAGACCCTCCGATTTGACACACTGAACTCGATCGGAGAAGTAGTTGGTGAACCAGGCGAGGCAATCATTAGAGAAACCAAGGCTGTCGAGTCTGCCGATGAGGATGTGGTGATTGACAGAGTCAAAAGCCTTGGCCAGGTCAATGAATACGGCTGCACAGTATTGTTTCCTATCGATGGCGGTTAAGATATCGTTTATGACCTTGAGCGTGGCTGAGGTGCACCCATGACCAGCTCTGAAACCAGATTGCATAGCGGAGAAGGTATGGTGGGATTCGAAATGGTCGGTAATCTGTTTGTTGACTTGGCTTTCGAAGACCTTAGAAAGGCAGGGTAGGATAGATATAGGTCTGTAGCTGTTAGGGTCAAGAGTGTGAGGGTCCAGATTATCTAGCCCGACTGATTTGTAAGGGTCCAGAATTTGCAGCTCTTTCAGAACATCAGCTGACTGTATTTGGGAGAAAGAGAAATGGGGAAGGCTTGGGCGAGTAGCAGAGGGGAGGGCAGTGCTGTTGACCGGGGTAGGGGTAGCCAGGTGGAAAGCATGGCCAGCCGTAGAAAAATGCTTATTGAAATTCTCAATTATAGTGGATTTATCGGTGGTGACAGTGTTTCCTATCTTCAGTGCAGTTGGAAGCTGGGAGGAGGTGTTCTTATTCTCCATGGACTTTACAGTGTCCCAGAACTTTTTTGAATTTGTGTTGCAGGAAGCAAATTTCTGCTTGAAAAAGCTAGCCTTGGCTTTTCTAACTGCCTGTGTATATTGGTTTCTAGCTTCCCTGAAAAGTTGCATATCACGGGGGCTGTTCGATGCTAATGCAGAACGCCATAGGATGTTTTTCTGTTGGTTAAGGGCAGTCAGGTCAGGAGAGAACCAAGGGCTATATCTGTTCCTGGTTCTAAATTTCTTGAATGGGGCATGCTTATTCAAGATGGTGAGGAAGGCATTTAAAAAAAATATCCAGGCTTCCTCTACTGACGGGATGAGATCAATATCCTTCCAGGATACCTCGGCCAGGTCAATTAGAAAGGCCTGCTCGCTGAAGTGTTTCAGGGAGCGTTTGACAGTGATGAGTGGAGGTCGTTTGACCGCTGACCCATTACGGATGCAGGCAATGAGGCAGTGATCGCTGAGATCTTGGTTGAAAACAGCAGAGGTGTATTTGGAGGGCAAGTTGGTTAGGATGATATCTATGAGGGTACCCGTGTTTACGGAATTGGGGTGGTACCTGGTAGGTTCATTGATAATTTGTGTGAGATTGAGGGCATCAAGCTTAGATTGTAGGATGGCTGAGGTGTTAAGCATGTCCCAGTTTAGGTCGCCTAGCAGCACGAGCTCTGAAGATAGATGGGGGGCAATCAGTTCACATATGGTGTCCAGAGCACAGCTGGGGGCAGAAGGTGGTCTATAGC
>NC_092112.1:8714949-8838176 GCF_045679555.1 Salvelinus alpinus | reverse complement strand
AGGCGGCAACGGTGAGAGACTTGTTTTTAGAGAGGTGGATTTTTAAAAGTAGAAGTTCAAATTGTTTGGGAACAGACCTGGATAGTAAAACAGAACTCTGCAGGCAATCTTTGCAGTAGATTGCAACACCGCCCCCTTTGGCCGTTCTATCTTGTCTGAAAATCTTGTAGTTGGGGATGAAAATGTCAGAATTTTTGGTGGTCTTTCTAAGCCAGGATTCAGACACGGCTAAAACATCCGGGTTGGCAGAGTGTGCTAAAGCAGTGAACAAAACAAACTTAGGGAGGAGGCTTCTAATGTTAACATGCATGAAGCCAAGGCTATTACGGTTACAGAAGTCATCAAAAGAGAGCGCCTGGGGAATAGGAGTGGAGCTAGGTACTGCAGGGCCTGGATTCACCTCTACATCACCAGAGGAACAGAGGAGGAGTAGGATAAGGGTACGGCTAAAAGCTATGAGAATTGGTCGTCTAGAACGTCTAGAACAGAGAGTAAAAGGACGTTTCTGGGGGCGATAAAATAGCTTCAAGGAATAATGTACAGACAAAGGTATGGTAGGATGTGAATACAGTGGAGGTAAACCTAGGTATTGAGTGATGATGAGAGAGATATTGTCTCTAGAAACATCATTGAAACCAGGTGATGTCATCGCATATGTGGGTGGTGGAACTGAAAGGTTGGATATGGTATAGTGAGCAGGGCTAGAGGCCCTACAGTGAAATAAGCCAATAAACACTAACCAGAACAGCAATGGACAAGGCATATTTACATTAAGGAGAGGCATGCTTAATCGAGTGATCAATAAGGGTCCAGTGAGTAGAGGTTGGTTGGGGTCACGGCGATCCAGACAGCTGGCCGGGTAGATGGCTATCGGTAGCAAGATAGCATAGGATGGGGGGCTGGGCAGAACATCCTGCTAAAGAGGGGCTGGGCAGAACATCCTGCTAACGAGGGGCTGGGCAGAACATCCTGCTAACGAGGGGCTGGGCAGAACATCCTGCTAACGAGGGGCTGGGCAGAACATCCTGCTAACGAGGGGCTGGGCAGAACATCCTGGGATTAGTGGTCGAGTTAGCCGCCGGGTTTAGTGGTGGTCGAGTTAGCCGCCGGGTTTAGTGGTGGTCGAGTTAGCCGCCGGGTTTAGTGGTGGTCGAGTTAGCCGCCGGGTTTAGTGGTGGTCGAGTTAGCCGCCGGGTTTAGTGGTGGTCGAGTTAGCCGCCGGGTTTAGTGGTCGAGTTAGCCGCCGGGTTTAGTGGTCGAGTTAGCCGCCGGGTTTAGTGGTCGAGTTAGCCGCCGGGTTTAGTGGTCGAGTTAGCCGCTGGTCCATGTACGGGCTTTTGATGGTTGGTTTCAGTTCCAACTGTCTCTTAAAAGTGCTGTATGGTATCAAAGACAGAACTGAACAATGTTCCCTGTTAACATCTGGATTCTACTGCCGCTACAGTTCACCTCTTTAATAGTCTGTTGTAATACATTGATATGGATTTAAAAAGAAACCACTGCTATAGTCAGATGAACTCATTATGATATCAATCTCTATCCCTTCACGAGAAGTCTACATTTATAGAGGTGTGTGGAGAAGATTGACAGTTAAAACTGCAGTGGTACTGCATGTTCTTCCCTGTACCCTGATATGCCTTAGAATTAGCTACAGCCGTATGGATGGGAAACTACTGTAATATATATATATATATATATATATATTACAGTAAAGGATTGGTCTCTGAGGAGGCAGTGGGTCGATACAGAGATAACACATAGGTGGGAATCTGTGTGTGTGTCAGCGCAACGTATTAGGGTAAGTGGTCTGATGAAAACAATGATGGTGTAGAGCTCAGCAGTTTACCCAGAGGAGAGGAGAATAGAGGACAGGAGAGGAGAATAGAGGACAGGAGAGGAGAATAGAGGACAGGAGAGGAGAATAGAGGACAAGAGAATAGAGGACAGGAGAATAGAGGAGAGGACAGGAGAATAGAGGAGAGGAGAGGAGAATAGAGGACAGGAGAGGAGAATAGAGGACAGGAGAGGAGAATAGAGGACAGGAGAATAGAGTAGAGGACAGGAGAATAGAGGACAGGAGAGGAGAATAGAGGACAGGAGGATAGAGTAGAGGACAGGAGAATAGAGGAGAGGAGAGGAGAATAGAGGACAGGAGAGGAGAATAGAGGACAGGAGAGGAGAATAGAGGAGACAGGAATAGAGGAGAGGAGGGTAAAGGATAATAGAATATAGAGGAGAATAGAGGACAGGAGAGGAGAATAGAGGAGAGGAGAATAGAGGAGAGGAGAGGAGAATAGAGGACAGGAGAGGAGAATAGAGGAGACGGGAATAGAGGAGAGGAGGGTAGAGGATAATAGAATAGAGGAGAATAGAGGACAGGAGAGGAGAATAGAGGAGAGGAGAATAGAGGAGAGGAGAATAGAGGACAGGAGAATAGAGGACAGGAGAGGATAATAGAATAGAGGAGAATAGAGGACAGGAGAGGAGAATAGAGTAGAGGACAGGAGAATAGAGGAGAGGAGAGGAGAATAGAGGACAGGAGAGGAGATTAGAGGACAGGAGAATAGAGGACAGGAGAATAGAGGACAGGAGAGGAGAATAGAGGACAGGAGAGGAGAATAGAGGACAGGAGAGGAGAATAGAGGACAGGAGAGGAGAGGAGAATAGAATAGAGGAGAATAGAATATAATAGAGTAGAATAGAACAGAGGAGAATAGAAAAGAACAGAGGAGAATAGAACAGAGGAGAAAAGAGGAGAGGATAATAGAGTGTCTGGCAGAGAATAAAGACATGTACCTGGAACACAGAGTAGAGAGAGAGGTGGGAGAACCACACGTGTGTTAATGAGAGAGGAAGGAGGAGAGGGAAGAAAGAGGGAGAGGTCCTGCTCACGCCAAGCGTAGAATAGAATAACTTCCTATTTCCAAGAGAACGTGGGTGGGATACTTGCAGAACAAGTGACCCGCCAGGACCTCTCCAAGCATTGATGTATATCCTAACCTTAACCACTATGGTAAGGGGGATGCAAAACGAACCATAGATCAGTGACTCCTCTAGGAGCACCATCACTATAGTAACCATAGATCAGTGTCTCCTCTAGGAGCACCATCACTATAGTAACCATAGATCAGTGACTCCTCTAGGAGCACCATCACTATAGTAACCATAGATCAGTGTCTCCTCTAGGAGCACCATCACTATAGTAACCATAGATCAGTGACTCCTCTAGGAGCACCATCACTGTAGTAACCATAGATCAGTGTCTCCTCTAGGAGCACCATCACTATAGTAACCATAGATCAGTGTCTCCTCTAGGAGCACCATCACTATAGTAACCATAGATCAGTGTCTCCTCTAGGAGCACCATCACTATAGTAACCATAGATCAGTGTCTCCTCTAGGAGCACCATCACTATAGTAACCATAGATCAGTGTCTCCTCTAGGAGCACCATCACTATAGTAACCATAGATCAGTGACTCCTCTAGGAGCACCATCACTATAGTAACCATAGATCAGTGACTCCTCTAGGAGCACCATCACTGTAGTAACCATAGATCAGTGTCTCCTCTAGGAGCACCATCACTATAGTAACCATAGATCAGTGACTCCTCTAGGAGCACCATCACTATAGTAACCATAGATCAGTGTCTCCTCTAGGAGCACCATCACTATAGTAACCATAGATCAGTGACTCCTCTAGGAGCACCATCACTATAGTAACCATAGATCAGTGACTCCTCTAGGAGCACCATCACTATAGTAACCATAGATCAGTGTCTCCTCTAGGAGCACCATCACTATAGTAACCATAGATCAGTGTCTCCTCTAGGAGCACCATCACTATAGTAACCATAGATCAGTGTCTCCTCTAGGAGCACCATCACTATAGTAACCATAGATCAGTGTCTCCTCTAGGAGCACCATCACTATAGTAACCATAGATCAGTGTCTCCTCTAGGAGCACCATCACTATAGTAACCATAGATCAGTGACTCCTCTAGGAGCACCATCACTATAGTAACCATAGATCAGTGTCTCTAGGAGCCCCATCACTATAGTAACCATAGATCAGTGACTCCTCTAGGAGCCCCATCACTATAGTAACCATAGATCAGTGACTCCTCTAGGAGCACCATCACTATAGTAACCATAGATCAGTGTCTCCTCTAGGAGCACCATCACTATAGTAACCATAGATCAGTGTCTCCTCTAGGAGCACCATCACTATAGTAACCATAGATCAGTGTCTCCTCTAGGAGCACCATCACTATAGTAACCATAGATCAGTGTCTCCTCTAGGAGCACCATCACTCTAGAGAAGAATATAGTAACTATGTTGGGGAGGGGTTACTTACAGAAGAAGTGACCCTCCAGCACCTCATGCGCGTGACCTTGAAGCTCCCCTCTTTCATCTGTTCATTGGGCAGTTTGACCTGGAAGTTGAGTTCGTTGTTCCCAGCGGAGACGATCGCGTGACAGCCCTTCTCCGGGAAGTCGGTCACGCACGGGTCAAACTGGATGTAGCCAAAGTACTTCAGCGTCTGGCCTAGCCTAATGAACTGGAGAGAGACGTAGAGAACGTGAAGCACTGAAAAATCATTTGATATACAGCAGTATGTGGACAACCCTCCAAATTAGTGGATTCGGCTATTTCAGCCACACCTATTGCTGACAAATTGTCTGTCCTCGGTTGCAACACTCGCTAGCGAGTTCCAAATTGCCTCTGGAAGCAACGTCAGCACAAGAACTGTTCGCCCGGAGCTTCCTGAAATGGGTTTCCATGGCCGAGCAGCCGCACACAAGCCTAAGATCACCATGCGCGATGCCAAGTGTCGGCTGGAGTGGTGTAAAGCTCGCCACCATTGGACTCAGAAGCAATGGAAACGCCAGGAGAATGCATAGTGCCAACTGTAAAGTTTGGTGGAGGAGGAATAATGGTCTGGGGCTGTTTTTCATGGTTCGGACCCCTTAGTTCCAGTGAAGGGAAATCTTAACGTTACAACATACAATGACATTCTAGACGATTCTGTGCTTCCAACTTTGTGGCAACAGTTTGGGGAAGGCACTTTCCTGTTTCAGCATGACAGTGTCCCTGTGACATGACAAACGGTACAAGATGTGGAATGTTAGCTTCTTCTCCACTAGATAGCTGGCGGAGACAGTGTTGCGTTACAGCTGGAGGAGACAGTGTTGCGTTACCGCTGGAGGAGACCGTTACCGCTGGGGGAGACCGTTACCGCTGGGGGAGACCGTTACCGCTGGGGGAGACCGTTACCGCTGGGGGAGACCGTTACCGCTGGGGGAGACCGTCACCGCTGGGGGAGACCGTCACCGCTGGGGGAGACCGTCACCGCTGGGGGAGACCGTCACCGCTGGGGGAGACCGTCACCGCTGGGGGAGACCGTCACCGCTGGGGGAGACCGTCACCGCTGGGGGAGACCGTCACCGCTGGGGGAGACCGTCACCGCTGGGGGAGACCGTCACCGCTGGGGGAGACCGTTACCGCTGGGGGAGACCGTTACCGCTGGGGGAGACCGTTACCGCTGGGGGAGACCGTTACCGCTGGGGGAGACCGTTACCGCTGGGGGAGACCGTTACCGCTGGGGGAGACCGTTACCGCTGGGGGAGACCGTTACCGCTGGGGGAGACCGTTACCGCTGGGGGAGACCGTTACCGCTGGGGGAGACCGTTACCGCTGGGGGAGACCGTTACCGCTGGGGGAGACCGTTACCGCTGGGGGAGACCGTTACCGCTGGGGGAGACCGTTACCGCTGGGGGAGACCGTTACCGCTGGGGGAGACCGTTACCGCTGGGGGAGACCGTTACCGCTGGGGGAGACCGTTACCGCTGGGGGAGACCGTTACCGCTGGGGGAGACCGTTACCGCTGGGGGAGACCGTTACCGCTGGGGGAGACCGTTACCGCTGGGGGAGACCGTTACCGCTGGGGGAGACCGTTACCGCTGGGGGAGACCGTTACCGCTGGGGGAGACCGTTACCGCTGGGGGAGACCGTTACCGCTGGGGGAGACCGTTACCGCTGGGGGAGACCGTTACCGCTGGGGGAGACCGTTACCGCTGGGGGAGACCGTTACCGCTGGGGGAGACCGTTACCGCTGGGGGAGACCGTTACCGCTGGGGGAGACCGTTACCGCTGGGGGAGACCGTTACCGCTGGGGGAGACCGTTACCGCTGGGGGAGACCGTTACCGCTGGGGGAGACCGTTACCGCTGGGGGAGACCGTTACAGCTGGGGGAGACCGTTACAGCTGGGGGAGACAGTTACAGCTGGGGGAGACAGTTACAGCTGGGGGAGACAGTTACAGCTGGGGGAGACAGTTACAGCTGGGGGAGACAGTTACAGCTGGGGGAGACAGTTACAGCTGGGGGAGACAGTTACAGCTGGGGGAGACAGTTACAGCTGGAGGAGACAGTTACAGCTGGAGGAGACCGTTACCGCTGGGGGAGACCGTTACCGCTGGGGGAGACCGTTACCGCTGGGGGAGACCGTTACCGCTGGGGGAGACCGTTACCGCTGGGGGAGACCGTTACCGCTGGGGGAGACCGTTACCGCTGGGGGAGACCGTTACCGCTGGGGGAGACCGTTACAGCTGGGGGAGACCGTTACAGCTGGGGGAGACCGTTACAGCTGGGGGAGACCGTTACAGCTGGGGGAGACCGTTACCGCTGGGGGAGACCGTTACCGCTGGGGGAGACCGTTACCGCTGGGGGAGACCGTTACCGCTGGGGGAGACCGTTACCGCTGGGGGAGACCGTTACCGCTGGGGGAGACCGTTACCGCTGGGGGAGACCGTTACCGCTGGGGGAGACCGTTACCGCTGGGGGAGACCGTTACCGCTGGGGGAGACCGTTACCGCTGGGGGAGACCGTTACCGCTGGAGGAGACAGTTACAGCTGGAGGAGACAGTTACAGCTGGATGAGACCGTGATGTGTTACAAGGATCAGGACGACGGGCTATCTTACCTCTTTCTTGGAGCCCTTCTCCTGCAGTGATTTGAGCTGTCTGTGTTGGTCCTTGTTAACGAGTATCCAGCCTCTCTCTATGTCAGACACCGTCTAGGGAGAGAAGAGAGACAAGTTTCATCTTTCTGCTCTAAACCATTCTTGGAGAAGCTTTACATAAAACGGAGAAACACATTTGAATTCTAAGTCCAAAACAACTATTTCACTGTTGTTTTGTTCAAGTAGAATTAAAACACACACACAAGTTGCACAAAATGGCAAGCACACACGAGTTCATTGTCTTTCCAAGAAAATATTGCATTCTTTGGCCCGTAACATTAACTATGCCCCCACACTGAGTCAACAGCCCACCAAACACACACACACACGGAGCACTGAGTCAACAGCCCACCAAACACACACACACACACGGAGCACTGAGTCAACAGCCCACCAAACACACACATGGAACGCTGAGCCAGCAGCCAGATTCTAATCAAATCAGCAATCTGCGTAAGAAAACAACAGCATGTTGTGTGTGTGTGTGTGTGTTTGCATAGAGGGCGGGTTCTGTTGCCAATGGCACCCTACTCCCTATATAGTGCAGTAATTTGGACCAGAGGACTACGGGCCATAGTAAAAAGTAGTGCAGTAATTTGGACCAGAGGACTACTATAGTAAAAGCAGTCATTTGGACCAGAGGACTACCATAGTAAAAGCAGTAATTTGGACCAGAGGACTACCATAGTAAAAGCAGTAATTTGGACCAGAGGACTACCATAGTAAAAGCAGTAATTTGGACCAGAGGACTACCATAGTAAAAACAGTAATTTGGACCAGAGGACTACCATAGTAACAGCAGTAATTTGGACCAGAGGACTACCATAGTAAAAGCAGTAATTTGGACCAGAGGACTACCATAGTAAAAACAGTAATTTGGACCAGAGGACTACCATAGTAAAAGCAGTAATTTGGACCAGAGGACTACCATAGTAAAAGCAGTAATTTGGACCAGAGGACTACCATAGTAAAAGCAGTAATTTGGACCAGAGGACTACCATAGTAACAGCAGTAATTTGGACCAGAGGACTACCATAGTAAAAGTAGTGCAGTAATTTGGACCAGAGGACTACCATAGTAAAAGTAGTGCAGTAATTTGGACCAGAGGACTACCATAGTAACAGCAGTAATTTGGACCAGAGGACTACCATAGTAAAAGCAGTAATTTGGACGAGAGGACTACCATAGTAAAATCAGTAATTTGGACCAGAGGACTACCATAGTAAAAGTAGTGCAGTAATTTGGACCAGAGGACTACCATAGTAAAAGCAGTAATTTGGACCAGAGGACTACTATAGTAAAAGCAGTAATTTGGACCAGAGGACTACTATAGTAAAAGCAGTAATTTGGACCAGAGGACTACTATAGTAAAAGCAGTAATTTGGACCAGAGGACTACTATAGTAAAAGCAGTAATTTGGACCAGAGGACTACTATAGTAAAAGCAGTAATTTGGACCAGAGGACTACTATAGTAAAAGCAGTAATTTGGACCAGAGGACTACTATAGTAAAAGCAGTAATTTGGACCAGAGGACTACTATAGTAAAAGCAGTAATTTGGACCAGAGGACTACCATAGTAACAGCAGGGTTGCAGAGGAGGGGTCAGAGGAAGGAGGAGGAGAGGAGAAGGGGAGCAGGGTTGCAGAGGAGGGGTCAGAGGAAGGAGGAGGAGAGGAGAAGGGGAGCAGGGTTGCAGAGGAGGGGTCAGAGGAAGGAGGAGGAGAGGAGAAGGGGAGCAGGAAATCACATTACATTTGAAAAATGAGGACAGTAGACTGTTATTACTGTTCGTGATGAGGTGGTGGTTCCTGGGGTTTGTTTGTGATTGGAGCTAAGATACATTTAGACTGTTATTACTGTTCGTGATGAGGTGGTGGTTCCTGGGGGTTCTATTGTCTGTGATTGGAGCTAAAATACATTTAGACTGTTATTACTGTTAGTGATGAGGTGGTGGTTCCTGGGGGTTCTATTGTCTGTGATTGGAGCTAAAATACATGTAGACTGTTATTACTGTTAGTGATGAGGTGGTGGTTCCTGGGGGTTCTATTGTCTGTGATTGGAGCTAAAATACATTTAGACTGTTATTACTGTTCGTGATGAGGTGGTGGTTCCTGGGGGTTCTATTGTCTGTGACTGGAGCTAAAATACATTTAGACTGTTATTACTGTTCGTGATGAGGTGGTGGTTCCTGGGGGTTCTATTGTCTGTGATTGGAGCTAAAATACATTTAAGACTTGACACAACTACATATTTTAGTTGCACCATTGGTTGTAGCTCAATGTTAAATTTCAAACTCCGGGATGCTGGCCTTCTAGGCAGAGTTGCAAAGGAAAAAGCCATATCTCAGACTGGCCAATAATAAGAAAAGATTAAGATGGGCAAAAGAACACAGACACTGGACAGAGGAGCTCTGCCTAGAAGGCCAGCATCCCGGAGTCACCTCTTCACTGTTGACGTTGAGACTGGTGTTTTGCGGGTACTATTTAATGAAGCTGTCAGTTGAGAACTTGTGAGGCGTCTGTTTCTCAAACTAGACACTTTAATGTACTTGTCCTCTTGCTCAGTTGTGCATTGGGGCCTCCCACTCCTCTTTCTATTCTGGTTAGAGCCAGTTTGCATTGTTCTGTGAAGGGAGTAGTACACAGCATTGTATGAGATCTTCAGTTTCTTGGAAATTTCTTGCATGGAATAGCCTTCATTTCTCAGAACAAGAATAGACTGACGAGTTTCAGAAGAAAGGTCTTTGTTTCTGGCCATTTTGAACCTGTAATCAAACCCACAAATGCTGATGCTCCAGATACTCAACTAGTCTAAAGAAGGCCAGTTTTATTGCTTCTTTAATTAGAACAACAGTTTTCAGCTGCGCTAACACAATTTCAAAAGGGTTTTCTAATGATCAATTAGCCTTTTAAAATGATAAACTTGGATTAGCTAACACAACGTGCCATTGGAACACAGGCGTGATGGTTGCTGATAATGGGCCTCTGTACCCCTATGTAGATATTCATTTTTTTTTTTTTATCAGCCGTTTCCAGCTACAATAGTCATTTACAACATTAACAATGTCTACACTGTATTTCTGATCAATTTGATGTTATTTTAATGGACAAAACATGTGCTTTTCTTTAAAAAACAAGGATATTTCTAAGTGACCCCAAACTTTTGAACAGTAGTGTGTGTATGTATGTGTGTATGTATACAGTAGGTTCAGAACTCACCTGAGTGTACAGTAGGTTTAGTCCCACTCTGTTGTCCATTACATCACTGTCATACGCCGTGTCCCAGTAACTATAAACACAGAGACAGACAGAGAGAGACAGACAGAGACAGACAGACAGACGAGAAACAAGAGAGAGACAAGAGAAACAAGAGACGAGACAAGACAAGAGAGAGACAAGAGAGACAAGACAGACAGACAGACACAGACAGACAGACACAGACAGACAGACAGACACAGACAGACACAGACAGACAGACACAGACAGACACAGACAGACACAGACAGACAGAGAGACAGACAGAGACAGACAGAGACAGACAGAGAGACAGACAGAGAGACAGACAGAGACAAGAGAAACAAGAGAGAGACAAGAGAGACAAGAGAGACAGAGAGAAACAAGAGAGAAACAAGAGAAACAAGAGAGAGACGAGACAGAGAGAGACAAGAGAAACAAGAGAGAGACGAGACAGAGAGAGACAAGAGAGACAAGAGATAGAGTATTGGTTATCAACACAAACCATTTGAATAGCAGTCAAGAAAGGATGTCCAATATACTGTTGTAGCTGCAGAAAAGAGTGTCTCTCTTCTCTTCTCGCTACAGACATCACGGCGGTGTGTCGTTCTCGCTACACACATCACGGCGGTGTGTCGTTCTCGCTACAGACATCACGGCCGTGTGTCGTTCTCGCTACAGACATCACGGCCGTGTGTCGTTCTCGCTACAGACATCACGGCGGTGTGTCGTTCTCGCTACAGACATCACGGCCGTGTGTCGTTCTCGCTACAGACATCACGGCCGTGTGTCGTTCTCGCTACAGACATCACGGCGGTGTGTCGTTCTCGCTACAGACATCACGGCCGTGTGTCGTTCTCGCTACAGACATCACGGCCGTGTGTTGTTCTCGGACAATCTGACAACGCTCTGAATTTCTGAACACCCAGATCACTCCAGATTAAATTTACGAACACAACCGTAGTATAAACCAGCTTTCAGTATTGAAATCTTTGACTGTTTAGTACATAACCTCTCATGTGAATCCTTAAAGAGATGGGTGGAGCTAAGGCTTAAGAGGGTGTGAACGATGCTGAATGGGTGTAGACAAAGAAGAGCTCTCCAGTAGGTACCAAATTATTCAAAGGCCATTTTCTCAAAAGTGAGGTTACAAGTTTATCAACTTTCAAAGCAGAATTACTTTCCCATTGTTCCTCAACTGTAGTGTACGATATACCATTTTCTAGCACGAAGTCTCTACTTTTATCCAATGTAACATATGAGAGGCCAGGCTGTTCTATATACTTACATATGGCTAACTTACAGTTGAAGTCAAAAGTTTACACACACTTAAGTTGGAGTCAATAAAACTCGTTTTTCAACCACTCCACAAATTTCATGTTAACAAACTATAGTTTCTGCATGACACAAGTAATTTCTCCAACAATTGTTTACAGACAGATTATATCACTTATAATTCACTGTATCACAATTCCAGTGGGTCAGAAGTTTACATACACTAAGTTGACTGTGCCTTTAAACAGTTTGGAAAATTCCAGAAAATGATGTCATGGCTTTAGAAGCTTCTGATAGGCTAATTGACATCATTTGAGTCAATTGAAGGTGTACCTGTGGATGTATTTCAAGGCCTACCTTCTAACTCAGTGCCTTTTTGCTTGACAACATGGGAAAATCAAAAGAAATCAGCCAAGACTTTACAAAAAAAATTGTAGACCTCCACAAGTCTGGTTCATCCTTGGGAGCAATTTCCAAATGCATGAAGGTACCATGTTCATCTGTACAAACAATAGTATGCAAGTATAAACACCATGGGACCACGCAGCCGTCATACCGCTCAGGAAGGAGATGCGTTCTGTCTCCTAGAGATGAACGTACTTTGGTGCGAAAAGTGCAAATCATTCCATGAACAACAGCAAAGGACCTTGAAGATGCTGGAGGAAACGGGTACAAAGTATCTATATCCACAGTAAAACGAGACCTATATCGACTTAACCGGAAAGGCCACTCAGCAAGGAAGAAGCCACTGCTCCAAAACCGCCATAAAAAAGCCAGACCACGGTTTGCAATTGCACATGGGGACAAAGATCGTACTTTTTGGAGAAATGTCCTCTGGTCTGATGAAACAAAAATAGAACTGTTTGGCCATGATGACCATCGTTATGTTTGGAGGAAAAAGGGGGAGGCTTGCAAGGAGAAGAACACCATCCCAACCGTAAAGCACAGGGGTGGCAGCATCATGTTGTGGGGGTGCTTTGCTGCAGGAGGGACTGGTGCACTTCACAAAATAGATGGCACCATGAGGGAGGAAAATTATGTGGATATATTGAAGCAACATCTCAAGACATCAGTCAGGAAGTTAAAGCTTGGTCGCAAATGGGTCTTCCAAATGGACAATGACGCCAAGCATACTTCCAAAGTTGTGGCAAAATGGCTGAAGGAAAACAAAGTCAAGATATTGGAGTGGCCATCACAAAGCCCTGACATCAATCCTATAGAAAATATGTGGGCAGAACTAAAAAAGCGTGTGCGAGCAAGGAGGCCTACAAACCTGACTCAGTTACACCTGATTTGCCAGGAGGAATGGGCCAAAAGTCACCCAACTTATTGTGGGAAGCTTGTGGAAGGCTACCTGAAACGTTTGACCCAAGTTAAACAATTTAAAGGCAATGCTACCAAATACTAATTGAGTGTATGTAAACTTCTGACTCACTGGGAATGTGACGAAATAAATAAAAGCTGAAATAAAATAAAGTGTTAAAATAAATCTTAAAATAAAGTGGCCTAAAACAGTGAATTTTTACTATGATTAAATGTCAGGAATTGTGAAAAACTGAGTTTAAATGTATTTGGCATATTTAACTTCAGACTTCAACTGTATATAAAACAGGTCGACATTAACAATATACACACCAGGGGTAAATCGGAGACCTTTTACTCATTTAAGGAATCCGGAGCCGGACAGCGTCAGTCTAACAGAGTGGGGCAGCGTCAGTCTAACAGAGTGGGGTAGCGTCAGTCTAACAGAGTGGGGCAGCGTCAGTCTAACAGAGTGGGGCAGCGTCAGTCTAACAGAGTGGGGTAGCGTCAGACTAACAGAGTGGGGCAGCGTCAGTCTAACAGAGTGGGGCAGCGTCAGTCTAACAGAGTGGGGCAGCGTCAGTCTAACAGAGTGGGGCAGCGTCAGTCTAACAGAGTGGGGCAGCGTCAGACTAACAGAGTGGGGCAGCGTCAGACTAACAGAGTGGGGCAGCGTCAGTCTAACAGAGTGGGGCAGCGTCAGTCTAACAGAGTGGGGCAGCGTCAGTCTAACAGAGTGGGGCAGCGTCAGTCTAACAGAGTGGGGTAGCGTCAGTCTAACAGAGTGGGGTAGCGTCAGTCTAACAGAGTGGGGCAGCGTCAGACTAACAGAGTGGGACAGCGTCAGTCTAACAGAGTGGGGTAGCGTCAGTCTAACAGAGTGGGGCAGCGTCAGTCTAACAGAGTGGGGCAGCGTCAGTCTAACAGAGTGGGGCAGCGTCAGTCTAACAGAGTGGGGCAGCGTCAGTCTAACAGAGTGGGGTAGCGTCAGTCTAACAGAGTGGGGCAGCGTCAGTCTAACAGAGTGGGGCAGCGTCAGTCTAACAGAGTGGGGCAGCGTCAGTCTAACAGAGTGGGACAGCGTCAGTCTAACAGAGTGGGGTAGCGTCAGTCTAACAGAGTGGGGTAGCGTCAGTCTAACAGAGTGGGACAGCGTCAGTCTAACAGAGTGGGACAGCGTCAGTCTAACAGAGTGGGGTAGCGTCAGTCTAACAGAGTGGGGCAGCGTCAGTCTAACAGAGTGGGGCAGCGTCAGTCTAACAGAGTGGGGCAGCGTCAGTCTAACAGAGTGGGGCAGCGTCAGTCTAACAGAGTGGGGTAGCGTCAGACTAACAGAGTGGGGTAGCGTCAGTCTAACAGAGTGGGGCAGCGTCAGTCTAACAGAGTGGGGTAGCGTCAGTCTAACAGAGTGGGGTAGCGTCAGTCTAACAGAGTGGGGTAGCGTCAGTCTAACAGAGTGGGGTAGCGTCAGTCTAACAGAGTGGGACAGCGTCAGTCTAACAGAGTGGGGTAGCGTCAGTCTAACAGAGTGGGGTAGCGTCAGTCTAACAGAGTGGGGTAGCGTCAGTCTAACAGAGTGGGGTAGCGTCAGTCTAACAGAGTGGGACAGCGTCAGTCTAACAGAGTGGGGTAGCGTCAGTCTAACAGAGTGGGACAACGTCAGTCTAACAGAGTGGGGTAGCGTCAGTCTAACAGAGTGGGGCAGCGTCAGTCTAACAGAGTGGGGTAGCGTCAGTCTAACAGAGTGGGGCAGCGTCAGTCTAACAGAGTGGGGTAGCGTCAGTCTAACAGAGTGGGGTAGCGTCAGTCTAACAGAGTGGGGCAGCGTCAGTCTAACAGAGTGGGGTAGCGTCAGTCTAACAGAGTGGGGCAGCGTCAGTCTAACAGAGTGGGGCAGCGTCAGTCTAACAGAGTGGGGTAGCGTCAGTCTAACAGAGTGGGGCAGCGTCAGTCTAACAGAGTGGGGTAGCGTCAGTCAAACAGAGTGGGACAGCGTCAGTCTAACAGAGTGGGGTAGCGTCAGTCTAACAGAGTGGGGCAGCGTCAGTCTAACAGAGTGGGGTAGCGTCAGTCTAACAGAGTGGGGTAGCGTCAGTCTAACAGAGTGGGGTAGCGTCAGTCTAACAGAGTGGGGTAGCGTCAGTCTAACAGAGTGGGGTAGCGTCAGTCTAACAGAGTGGGGTAGCGTCAGTCTAACAGAGTGGGGTAGCGTCAGTCTAACAGAGTGGGGCAGCGTCAGTCTAACAGAGTGGGGTAGCGTCAGTCTAACAGAGTGGGACAGCGTCAGTCTAACAGAGTGGGGCAGCGTCAGTCTAACAGAGTGGGGTAGCGTCAGTCTAACAGAGTGGGGCAGCGTCAGTCTAACAGAGTGGGGTAGCGTCAGTCTAACAGAGTGGGGCAGCGTCAGTCTAACAGAGTGGGGCAGCGTCAGTCTAACAGAGTGGGGTAGCGTCAGTCTAACAGAGTGGGGCAGCGTCAGTCTAACAGAGTGGGGCAGCGTCAGTCTAACAGAGTGGGACAGCGTCAGTCTAACAGAGTGGGACAGCGTCAGTCTAACAGAGTGGGGCAGCGTCAGTCTAACAGAGTGGGGCAGCGTCAGTCTAACAGAGTGGGACAGCGTCAGTCTAACAGAGTGGGGTAGCGTCAGTCTAACAGAGTAGGGTAGCGTCAGTCTAACAGAGTGGGGTAGAGTCAGTCTAACAGAGTGGGGTAGAGTCAGTCTAACAGAGTGGGGCAGCGTCAGTCTAACAGAGTGGGGTAGCGTCAGTCTAACAGAGTGGGGTAGCGTCAGTCTAACAGAGTGGGGTAGAGTCAGTCTAACAGAGTGGGGCAGCGTCAATCTAACAGAGTGGGGCAGCGTCAGTCTAACAGAGTGGGGCAGCGTCAGTCTAACAGAGTGGGGCAGCGTCAGTCTAACAGAGTGGGGCAGCGTCAGTCAAACAGAGTGGGACAGCGTCAGTCTAACAGAGTGGGGTAGCGTCAGTCTAACAGAGTGGGGTAGCGTCAGTCTAACAGTCAGTCTAACAGAGTGGGGTAGCGTCAGACTAACAGAGTGGGGTAGCGTCAGTCTAACAGAGTGGGGTAGCGTCAGACTAACAGAGTGGGACAGCGTCAGTCTAACAGAGTGGGACAGCGTCAGTCTAACAGAGTGGGGTAGCGTCAGTCTAACAGAGTGGGGTAGCGTCAGTCTAACAGAGTGGGGTAGCGTCAGTCTAACAGTCAGTCTAACAGAGTGGGGTAGCGTCAGACTAACAGAGTGGGACAGCGTCAGACTAACAGAGTGGGGCAGCGTCAGTCTAACAGAGTGGGGTAGCGTCAGTCTAACAGTCAGTCTAACAGAGTGGGGTAGCGTCAGTCTAACAGAGTGGGGTAGCGTCAGTCTAACAGAGTGGGGTAGCGTCAGTCTAACAGAGTGGGGTAGCGTCAGTCTAACAGTCAGTCTAACAGAGTGGGGTAGCGTCAGACTAACAGAGTGGGACAGCGTCAGACTAACAGAGTGGGGCAGCGTCAGTCTAACAGAGTGGGGTAGCGTCAGTCTAACAGTCAGTCTAACAGAGTGGGACAGCGTCAGTCTAACAGAGTGGGGTAGCGTCAGACTAACAGAGTGGGACAGCGTCAGTCTAACAGAGTGGGGTAGCGTCAGTCTAACAGAGTGGGGTAGCGTCAGTCTAACAGAGTGGGGTAGCGTCAGTCTAACAGTCAGTCTAACAGAGTGGGGTAGCGTCAGACTAACAGAGTGGGACAGCGTCAGTCTAACAGAGTGGGGTAGCGTCAGTCTAACAGAGTGGGGTAGCGTCAGTCTAACAGAGTGGGGTAGCGTCAGTCTAACAGAGTGGGGTAGCGTCAGTCTAACAGTCAGTCTAACAGAGTGGGGTAGCGTCAGACTAACAGAGTGGGGTAGCGTCAGTCTAACAGAGTGGGGTAGCGTCAGTCTAACAGAGTGGGGTAGCGTCAGTCTAACAGAGTGGGGTAGCGTCAGTCTAACAGAGTGGGGTAGCGTCAGTCTAACAGAGTGGGGTAGCGTCAGTCTAACAGAGTGGGGCAGCGTCAGTCTAACAGAGTGGGGTAGCGTCAGTCTAACAGAGTGGGGTAGCGTCAGTCTAACAGAGTGGGGCAGCGTCAGTCTAACAGAGTGGGGTAGCGTCAGTCTAACAGAGTGGGGTAGCGTCAGTCTAACAGAGTGGGGTAGCGTCAGTCTAACAGAGTGGGGTAGCGTCAGTCTAACAGAGTGGGGTAGCGTCAGTCTAACAGAGTGGGGCAGCGTCAGTCTAACAGAGTGGGGTAGCGTCAGTCTAACAGAGTGGGACAGCGTCAGTCTAACAGAGTGGGGCAGCGTCAGTCTAACAGAGTGGGGTAGCGTCAGTCTAACAGAGTGGGGCAGCGTCAGTCTAACAGAGTGGGGTAGCGTCAGTCTAACAGAGTGGGGCAGCGTCAGTCTAACAGAGTGGGGCAGCGTCAGTCTAACAGAGTGGGGTAGCGTCAGTCTAACAGAGTGGGGCAGCGTCAGTCTAACAGAGTGGGGCAGCGTCAGTCTAACAGAGTGGGGTAGCGTCAGTCTAACAGAGTGGGACAGCGTCAGTCTAACAGAGTGGGACAGCGTCAGTCTAACAGAGTGGGGCAGCGTCAGTCTAACAGAGTGGGGTAGCGTCAGTCTAACAGAGTGGGACAGCGTCAGTCTAACAGAGTGGGGTAGCGTCAGTCTAACAGAGTAGGGTAGCGTCAGTCTAACAGAGTGGGGTAGAGTCAGTCTAACAGAGTGGGGTAGAGTCAGTCTAACAGAGTGGGGTAGCGTCAGTCTAACAGAGTGGGGCAGCGTCAGTCTAACAGAGTGGGGTAGCGTCAGTCTAACAGAGTGGGGTAGCGTCAGTCTAACAGAGTGGGGTAGAGTCAGTCTAACAGAGTGGGGCAGCGTCAATCTAACAGAGTGGGGCAGCGTCAGTCTAACAGAGTGGGGCAGCGTCAGTCTAACAGAGTGGGGCAGCGTCAGTCTAACAGAGTGGGGCAGCGTCAGTCTAACAGAGTGGGGCAGCGTCAGTCAAACAGAGTGGGACAGCGTCAGTCTAACAGAGTGGGGTAGCGTCAGTCTAACAGAGTGGGGTAGCGTCAGTCTAACAGTCAGTCTAACAGAGTGGGGTAGCGTCAGACTAACAGAGTGGGGTAGCGTCAGTCTAACAGAGTGGGGTAGCGTCAGACTAACAGAGTGGGACAGCGTCAGTCTAACAGAGTGGGACAGCGTCAGTCTAACAGAGTGGGGTAGCGTCAGTCTAACAGAGTGGGGTAGCGTCAGTCTAACAGAGTGGGGTAGCGTCAGTCTAACAGTCAGTCTAACAGAGTGGGGTAGCGTCAGACTAACAGAGTGGGACAGCGTCAGACTAACAGAGTGGGGCAGCGTCAGTCTAACAGAGTGGGGTAGCGTCAGTCTAACAGTCAGTCTAACAGAGTGGGGTAGCGTCAGTCTAACAGAGTGGGGTAGCGTCAGTCTAACAGAGTGGGGTAGCGTCAGTCTAACAGAGTGGGGTAGCGTCAGTCTAACAGTCAGTCTAACAGAGTGGGGTAGCGTCAGACTAACAGAGTGGGACAGCGTCAGACTAACAGAGTGGGGCAGCGTCAGTCTAACAGAGTGGGGTAGCGTCAGTCTAACAGTCAGTCTAACAGAGTGGGACAGCGTCAGTCTAACAGAGTGGGGTAGCGTCAGACTAACAGAGTGGGACAGCGTCAGTCTAACAGAGTGGGGTAGCGTCAGTCTAACAGAGTGGGGTAGCGTCAGTCTAACAGAGTGGGGTAGCGTCAGTCTAACAGTCAGTCTAACAGAGTGGGGTAGCGTCAGACTAACAGAGTGGGACAGCGTCAGTCTAACAGAGTGGGGTAGCGTCAGTCTAACAGAGTGGGGTAGCGTCAGTCTAACAGAGTGGGGTAGCGTCAGTCTAACAGAGTGGGGTAGCGTCAGTCTAACAGTCAGTCTAACAGAGTGGGGTAGCGTCAGACTAACAGAGTGGGGTAGCGTCAGTCTAACAGAGTGGGGTAGCGTCAGTCTAACAGAGTGGGGTAGCGTCAGTCTAACAGAGTGGGGTAGCGTCAGTCTAACAGAGTGGGGTAGCGTCAGTCTAACAGAGTGGGGTAGCGTCAGTCTAACAGAGTGGGGTAGCGTCAGTCTAACAGAGTGGGGTAGCGTCAGTCTAACAGAGTGGGGTAGCGTCAGACAAACAGAGTGGGACAGCGTCAGTCTAACAGAGTGGGGTAGCGTCAGTCTAACAGAGTGGGGTAGCGTCAGTCTAACAGAGTGGGGCAGCGTCAGACTAACAGAGTGGGACAGCGTCAGTCTAACAGAGTGGGGTAGCGTCAGTCTAACAGAGTGGGGCAGCGTCAGACTAACAGAGTGGGACAGCGTCAGACTAACAGAGTGGGACAGCGTCAGTCTAACAGAGTGGGACAGCGTCAGTCTAACAGAGTGGGGTAGCGTCAGACTAACAGAGTGGGGCAGCGTCAGACTAACAGAGTGGGGCAGCGTCAGTCTAACAGAGTGGGGTAGCGTCAGTCTAACAGAGTGGGGTAGCGTCAGTCTAACAGAGTGGGGCAGCGTCAGACTAACAGAGTGGGGTAGCGTCAGTCTAACAGAGTGGGGCAGCGTCAGTCTAACAGAGTGGGACAGCGTCAGTCTAACAGAGTGGGGTAGCGTCAGTCTAACAGAGTGGGGCAGCGTCAGTCTAACAGAGTGGGGCAGCGTCAGTCTAACAGAGTGGGGCAGCGTCAGACTAACAGAGTGGGACAGCGTCAGTCTAACAGAGTGGGGTAGCGTCAGACTAACAGAGTGGGGCAGCGTCAGTCTAACAGAGTGGGGCAGCGTCAGTCTAACAGAGTGGGGTAGCGTCAGTCTAACAGAGTGGGGTAGCGTCAGTCTAACAGAGTGGGGCAGCGTCAGACTAACAGAGTGGGGTAGCGTCAGTCTAACAGAGTGGGGTAGCGTCAGTCTAACAGAGTGGGGCAGCGTCAGTCTAACAGAGTGGGGCAGCGTCAGTCTAACAGAGTGGGGCAGCGTCAGTCTAACAGAGTGGGGCAGCGTCAGTCTAACAGAGTGGGGCAGCGTCAGTCTAACAGAGTGGGGCAGCGTCAGTCTAACAGAGTGGGGTAGCGTCAGTCTAACAGAGTGGGACAGCGTCAGTCTAACAGAGTGGGGCAGCGTCAGTCTAACAGAGTGGGGCAGCGTCAGTCTAACAGAGTGGGGTAGCGTCAGTCTAACAGAGTGGGGCAGCGTCAGTCTAACAGAGTGGGGCAGCGTCAGTCTAACAGAGTGGGGCAGCGTCAGTCTAACAGAGTGGGGTAGCGTCAGTCTAACAGAGTGGGACAGCGTCAGTCTAACAGAGTGGGGCAGCGTCAGTCTAACAGAGTGGGGTAGCGTCAGTCTAACAGAGTGGGGTAGCGTCAGTCTAACAGAGTGGGGTAGCGTCAGTCTAACAGAGTGGGGCAGCGTCAGTCTAACAGAGTGGGGTAGCGTCAGTCTAACAGAGTGGGGTAGCGTCAGTCTAACAGAGTGGGACAGCGTCAGTCTAACAGAGTGGGACAGCGTCAGTCTAACAGAGTGGGGTAGCGTCAGTCTAACAGAGTGGGACAGCGTCAGTCTAACAGAGTGGGACAGCGTCAGTCTAACAGAGTGGGGTAGCGTCAGTCTAACAGAGTGGGGTAGCGTCAGTCTAACAGAGTGGGGCAGCGTCAGACTAACAGAGTGGGGTAGCGTCAGTCTAACAGAGTGGGGCAGCGTCAGTCTAACAGAGTGGGGTAGCGTCAGTCTAACAGAGTGGGGTAGCGTCAGTCTAACAGAGTGGGGCAGCGTCAGTCTAACAGAGTGGGGTAGCGTCAGTCTAACAGAGTGGGGTAGCGTCAGTCTAACAGAGTGGGGCAGCGTCAGTCTAACAGAGTGGGGTAGCGTCAGTCTAACAGAGTGGGGCAGCGTCAGTCTAACAGAGTGGGGTAGCGTCAGTCTAACAGAGTGGGGTAGCGTCAGTCTAACAGAGTGGGGTAGCGTCAGTCTAACAGAGTGGGGCAGCGTCAGTCTAACAGAGTGGGGTAGCGTCAGTCTAACAGAGTGGGGCAGCGTCAGTCTAACAGAGTGGGGCAGCGTCAGTCTAACAGAGTGGGGCAGCGTCAGTCTAACAGAGTGGGGCAGCGTCAGTCTAACAGAGTGGGGCAGCGTCAGTCTAACAGAGTGGGACAACGTCAGTCTAACAGAGTGGGACAACGTCAGTCTAACAGAGTGGGGTAGCGTCAGTCTAACAGAGTGGGGCAGCGTCAGTCTAACAGAGTGGGACAGCGTCAGTCTAACAGAGTGGGACAGCGTCAGTCTAACAGAGTGGGGTAGCGTCAGTCTAACAGAGTGGGGTAGCGTCAGTCTAACAGAGTGGGGTAGCGTCAGACTAACAGAGTGGGGCAGCGTCAGTCTAACAGAGTGGGGTAGCGTCAGTCTAACAGAGTGGGGTAGCGTCAGTCTAACAGAGTGGGGTAGCGTCAGTCTAACAGAGTGGGGCAGCGTCAGTCTAACAGAGTGGGGTAGCGTCAGACTAACAGAGTGGGGTAGCGTCAGTCTAACAGAGTGGGGTAGCGTCAGTCTAACAGAGTGGGGTAGCGTCAGTCTAACAGAGTGGGGTAGCGTCAGTCTAACAGAGTGGGGTAGCGTCAGTCTAACAGAGTGGGGTAGCGTCAGTCTAACAGAGTGGGGTAGCGTCAGACTAACAGAGTGGGGCAGCGTCAGTCTAACAGAGTGGGGTAGCGTCAGTCTAACAGAGTGGGGTAGCGTCAGTCTAACAGAGTGGGACAGCGTCAGTCTAAGAGTGGTACAGCGTCAGTCTAACAGAGTGGGGTAGCGTCAGTCAAACAGAGTGGGACAGCGTCAGTCTAACAGAGTGGGGTAGCGTCAGTCTAACAGAGTGGGGCAGCGTCAGTCTAACAGAGTGGGGTAGCGTCAGTCTAACAGAGTGGGGTAGCGTCAGTCTAACAGAGTGGGGCAGCGTCAGTCTAACAGAGTGGGGTAGCGTCAGTCTAACAGAGTGGGGCAGCGTCAGTCTAACAGAGTGGGGTAGCGTCAGTCTAACAGAGTGGGACAGCGTCAGTCTAACAGAGTGGGGCAGCGTCAGTCTAACAGAGTGGGGTAGCGTCAGTCTAACAGAGTGGGACAGCGTCAGTCTAACAGAGTGGGGTAGCGTCAGTCTAACAGAGTGGGGTAGCGTCAGTCTAACAGAGTGGGGCAGCGTCAGTCTAACAGAGTGGGGTAGCGTCAGTCTAACAGAGTGGGGCAGCGTCAGTCTAACAGAGTGGGGCAGCGTCAGTCTAACAGAGTGGGGTAGCGTCAGTCTAACAGAGTGGGGCAGCGTCAGTCTAACAGAGTGGGGTAGCGTCAGTCTAACAGAGTGGGACAGCGTCAGTCTAACAGAGTGGGGCAGCGTCAGTCTAACAGAGTGGGGTAGCGTCAGTCTAACAGAGTGGGACAGCGTCAGTCTAACAGAGTGGGGTAGCGTCAGTCTAACAGAGTGGGGTAGCGTCAGTCTAACAGAGTGGGGTAGCGTCAGTCTAACAGAGTGGGGTAGAGTCAGTCTAACAGAGTGGGGTAGAGTCAGTCTAACAGAGTGGGGCAGCGTCAGTCTAACAGAGTGGGGTAGCGTCAGTCTAACAGAGTGGGGTAGCGTCAGTCTAACAGAGTGGGGTAGAGTCAGTCTAACAGAGTGGGGCAGCGTCAATCTAACAGAGTGGGGCAGCGTCAGTCTAACAGAGTGGGGCAGCGTCAGTCTAACAGAGTGGGGCAGCGTCAGTCTAACAGAGTGGGGCAGCGTCAGTCAAACAGAGTGGGACAGCGTCAGTCTAACAGAGTGGGGTAGCGTCAGTCTAACAGAGTGGGGTAGCGTCAGTCTAACAGTCAGTCTAACAGAGTGGGGTAGCGTCAGACTAACAGAGTGGGGTAGCGTCAGTCTAACAGAGTGGGGTAGCGTCAGACTAACAGAGTGGGACAGCGTCAGTCTAACAGAGTGGGACAGCGTCAGTCTAACAGAGTGGGGTAGCGTCAGTCTAACAGAGTGGGGTAGCGTCAGTCTAACAGAGTGGGGTAGCGTCAGTCTAACAGTCAGTCTAACAGAGTGGGGTAGCGTCAGACTAACAGAGTGGGACAGCGTCAGACTAACAGAGTGGGGCAGCGTCAGTCTAACAGAGTGGGGTAGCGTCAGTCTAACAGTCAGTCTAACAGAGTGGGGTAGCGTCAGTCTAACAGAGTGGGGTAGCGTCAGTCTAACAGAGTGGGGTAGCGTCAGTCTAACAGAGTGGGGTAGCGTCAGTCTAACAGTCAGTCTAACAGAGTGGGGTAGCGTCAGACTAACAGAGTGGGACAGCGTCAGACTAACAGAGTGGGGCAGCGTCAGTCTAACAGAGTGGGGTAGCGTCAGTCTAACAGTCAGTCTAACAGAGTGGGACAGCGTCAGTCTAACAGAGTGGGGTAGCGTCAGACTAACAGAGTGGGACAGCGTCAGTCTAACAGAGTGGGGTAGCGTCAGTCTAACAGAGTGGGGTAGCGTCAGTCTAACAGAGTGGGGTAGCGTCAGTCTAACAGTCAGTCTAACAGAGTGGGGTAGCGTCAGACTAACAGAGTGGGACAGCGTCAGTCTAACAGAGTGGGGTAGCGTCAGTCTAACAGAGTGGGGTAGCGTCAGTCTAACAGAGTGGGGTAGCGTCAGTCTAACAGAGTGGGGTAGCGTCAGTCTAACAGTCAGTCTAACAGAGTGGGGTAGCGTCAGACTAACAGAGTGGGGTAGCGTCAGACTAACAGAGTGGGGTAGCGTCAGTCTAACAGAGTGGGGTAGCGTCAGTCTAACAGAGTGGGGTAGCGTCAGTCTAACAGAGTGGGGTAGCGTCAGTCTAACAGAGTGGGGTAGCGTCAGTCTAACAGAGTGGGGTAGCGTCAGTCTAACAGAGTGGGGTAGCGTCAGTCTAACAGAGTGGGGTAGCGTCAGTCTAACAGAGTGGGGTAGCGTCAGTCTAACAGAGTGGGGTAGCGTCAGACAAACAGAGTGGGGTAGCGTCAGACAAACAGAGTGGGACAGCGTCAGTCTAACAGAGTGGGGTAGCGTCAGTCTAACAGAGTGGGGTAGCGTCAGTCTAACAGAGTGGGGCAGCGTCAGACTAACAGAGTGGGACAGCGTCAGTCTAACAGAGTGGGGTAGCGTCAGTCTAACAGAGTGGGGCAGCGTCAGACTAACAGAGTGGGACAGAGTCAGACTAACAGAGTGGGACAGCGTCAGTCTAACAGAGTGGGGTAGCGTCAGACTAACAGAGTGGGGCAGCGTCAGACTAAAGGAGTGGGGCAGCGTCAGTCTAACAGAGTGGGGTAGCGTCAGTCTAACAGAGTGGGGTAGCGTCAGTCTAACAGAGTGGGGCAGCGTCAGACTAACAGAGTGGGGTAGCGTCAGTCTAACAGAGTGGGGTAGCGTCAGTCTAACAGAGTGGGGCAGCGTCAGTCTAACAGAGTGGGACAGCGTCAGTCTAACAGAGTGGGGTAGCGTCAGTCTAACAGAGTGGGGCAGCGTCAGTCTAACAGAGTGGGACAGCGTCAGTCTAACAGAGTGGGGTAGCGTCAGACTAACAGAGTGGGGCAGCGTCAGTCTAACAGAGTGGGGCAGCGTCAGTCTAACAGAGTGGGGTAGCGTCAGTCTAACAGAGTGGGGTAGCGTCAGTCTAACAGAGTGGGGCAGCGTCAGTCTAACAGAGTGGGGTAGCGTCAGTCTAACAGAGTGGGGTAGCGTCAGTCTAACAGAGTGGGGCAGCGTCAGTCTAACAGAGTGGGGCAGCGTCAGTCTAACAGAGTGGGGCAGCGTCAGTCTAACAGAGTGGGGCAGCGTCAGTCTAACAGAGTGGGGTAGCGTCAGTCTAACAGAGTGGGACAGCGTCAGTCTAACAGAGTGGGGCAGCGTCAGTCTAACAGAGTGGGACAGCGTCAGTCTAACAGAGTGGGGCAGCGTCAGTCTAACAGAGTGGGGTAGCGTCAGTCTAACAGAGTGGGGTAGCGTCAGTCTAACAGAGTGGGGCAGCGTCAGTCTAACAGAGTGGGGCAGCGTCAGTCTAACAGAGTGGGGTAGCGTCAGTCTAACAGAGTGGGACAGCGTCAGTCTAACAGAGTGGGGCAGCGTCAGTCTAACAGAGTGGGGTAGCGTCAGTCTAACAGAGTGGGGTAGCGTCAGTCTAACAGAGTGGGGTAGCGTCAGTCTAACAGAGTGGGGCAGCGTCAGTCTAACAGAGTGGGGTAGCGTCAGTCTAACAGAGTGGGACAGCGTCAGTCTAACAGAGTGGGACAGCGTCAGTCTAACAGAGTGGGGTAGCGTCAGTCTAACAGAGTGGGGTAGCGTCAGTCTAACAGAGTGGGGTAGCGTCAGTCTAACAGAGTGGGACAGCGTCAGTCTAACAGAGTGGGGTAGCGTCAGTCTAACAGAGTGGGACAGCGTCAGTCTAACAGAGTGGGGTAGCGTCAGTCTAACAGAGTGGGGTAGCGTCAGTCTAACAGAGTGGGACAGCGTCAGTCTAACAGAGTGGGACAGCGTCAGTCTAACAGAGTGGGGTAGCGTCAGTCTAACAGAGTGGGGCAGCGTCAGACTAACAGAGTGGGGTAGCGTCAGTCTAACAGAGTGGGGCAGCGTCAGTCTAACAGAGTGGGGTAGCGTCAGTCTAACAGAGTGGGGTAGCGTCAGTCTAACAGAGTGGGGCAGCGTCAGTCTAACAGAGTGGGGTAGCGTCAGTCTAACAGAGTGGGGTAGCGTCAGTCTAACAGAGTGGGGCAGCGTCAGTCTAACAGAGTGGGGTAGCGTCAGTCTAACAGAGTGGGGCAGCGTCAGTCTAACAGAGTGGGGTAGCGTCAGTCTAACAGAGTGGGGTAGCGTCAGTCTAACAGAGTGGGGTAGCGTCAGTCTAACAGAGTGGGGCAGCGTCAGTCTAACAGAGTGGGGTAGCGTCAGTCTAACAGAGTGGGACAGCGTCAGTCTAACAGAGTGGGGCAGCGTCAGTCTAACAGAGTGGGGCAGCGTCAGTCTAACAGAGTGGGGCAGCGTCAGTCTAACAGAGTGGGGCAGCGTCAGTCTAACAGAGTGGGGCAGCGTCAGTCTAACAGAGTGGGGCAGCGTCAGTCTAACAGAGTGGGACAACGTCAGTCTAACAGAGTGGGGTAGCGTCAGTCTAACAGAGTGGGGCAGCGTCAGTCTAACAGAGTGGGACAGCGTCAGTCTAACAGAGTGGGACAGCGTCAGTCTAACAGAGTGGGGTAGCGTCAGTCTAACAGAGTGGGGTAGCGTCAGTCTAACAGAGTGGGGTAGCGTCAGTCTAACAGAGTGGGGCAGCGTCAGTCTAACAGAGTGGGGTAGCGTCAGTCTAACAGAGTGGGGTAGCGTCAGTCTAACAGAGTGGGGTAGCGTCAGTCTAACAGAGTGGGGCAGCGTCAGTCTAACAGAGTGGGGTAGCGTCAGACTAACAGAGTGGGGTAGCGTCAGTCTAACAGAGTGGGGTAGCGTCAGTCTAACAGAGTGGGGTAGCGTCAGTCTAACAGAGTGGGGTAGCGTCAGTCTAACAGAGTGGGGTAGCGTCAGTCTAACAGAGTGGGGTAGCGTCAGACTAACAGAGTGGGGCAGCGTCAGTCTAACAGAGTGGGGTAGCGTCAGTCTAACAGAGTGGGGTAGCGTCAGTCTAACAGAGTGGGACAGCGTCAGTCTAAGAGTGGTACAGCGTCAGTCTAACAGAGTGGGGTAGCGTCAGTCTAACAGAGTGGGGTAGCGTCAGTCTAACAGAGTGGGGCAGCGTCAGTCTAACAGAGTGGGGTAGCGTCAGTCTAACAGAGTGGGGTAGCGTCAGTCTAACAGAGTGGGGCAGCGTCAGTCTAACAGAGTGGGACAGCGTCAGTCAAACAGAGTGGGGTAGCGTCAGTCTAACAGAGTGGGGTAGCGTCAGTCTAACAGAGTGGGGCAGCGTCAGTCTAACAGAGTGGGACAGCGTCAGTCAAACAGAGTGGGGTAGCGTCAGACTAACAGAGTGGGGCAGCGTCAGTCTAACAGAGTGGGGTAGCGTCAGTCTAACAGAGTGGGGTAGCGTCAGTCTAACAGAGTGGGACAGCGTCAGTCTAAGAGTGGTACAGCGTCAGTCTAACAGAGTGGGGTAGCGTCAGTCTAACAGAGTGGGGTAGCGTCAGTCTAACAGAGTGGGGCAGCGTCAGTCTAACAGAGTGGGGTAGCGTCAGTCTAACAGAGTGGGGTAGCGTCAGTCTAACAGAGTGGGGCAGCGTCAGTCTAACAGAGTGGGACAGCGTCAGTCAAACAGCCAACGATTGTTAATGTTTGTGTAGAGGTATCATACCTTTTACGAAGGGCGATGTGGAACTCTGAGCTTCGTAAGCTGGTGATTGATACGTATGGCAGCTCAAAATCCTGCAGCTTCCTCACAACTAGAGAAAAAGAGAGAGACACAGAGAGAGAGAGAGAAGAATGAGGAGAGAAAGAGAAAGAGAGAGGAGAGAGAAAGAGAGAAGAATGAGAGGAGAGAAAGAGAGAGAGAAAGAGAGAGGAGAGAGAAAGAGAGAAGAATGAGAGGAGAGAAAGAGAGAGAGAAAGAGAGAGGAGAGAGAAAGAGAGAGGAGAGAGAAAGAGAGAGGAGAGAGAGAGAGAGAGAGATAGGAGGAGAGAAAGAGGAGAGAGAGAGGAGAGAAGAGGAGAGAAGGAGAGAGTGAGTAAAAAGGAGGGCTGAGCAGTACAGACTGATCTGATTTAGATAACAACGATGACAACAAACAGACAGACATCTGGACAGAACCCAGCAGGGTCCAGTAACAGAGAGAGATGAGGACAGTCCATCTGGACAGAACCCAGCAGGGTCCAGTAACAGAGAGAGATGAGGACAGTCCATCTGGACAGAACCCAGCAGGGTCCAGTAACAGAGAGAGATGAGGACAGTCCATCTGGACAGAACCCAGTCGGGTCCAGTAACAGAGAGAGATGAGGACAGTCCATCTGGACAGAACCCAGTCGGGTCCAGTAACCATGTGTCTGTGTGGATGTACTAACTGCAGCTGTTTAGTTGAGACCTCCAGAGGGAACGGGGAGATCACAGCAGCTGTCTGGAGAGAGTTTGCCTGCATCCCAAATGGCACCCTATTCCCTACATAGTGCACTACTTTTGATTAGGGCCCTATGGACCCCTATTCCCTACATAGTGCACTACTTTTGATTAGGGCCCATAGGGCTCTGGTCAAAAGTAGTGTAGAATATAGGGGAAACTGTGCCATTTGGGACGTACCCTGCTGTTGAGTTCTGTTCAGTTCCCTTTTAGCAGCTACATTTAGGACTTTGGCGGTCATTACATTTTGTCAGCCGGTTCATGTCATGCAAACAGACTGCCAGTCTCACGGTAACTGTTGGTTTGTAAATCTTGGAGAGATCAGATCAGAACAGGACTATTGGTTTCTATAGCTTGGAGAGTTCAGAACAGGACTATTGGTTTCTATAGCTTGGAGAGTTCAGAACAGGACTATTGGTTTATATAGCTTGGAGAGATCAGGACAGGACTATTGGTTTCTATAGCTTGGAGAGTTCAGAACAGGACTATTGGTTTCTATAGCTTGGAGAGTTCAGAACAGGACTATTGGTTTATATAGCTTGGAGAGATCAGAACAGGACTATTGGTTTCTATAGCTTGGAGAGTTCAGAACAGGACTATTGGTTTATATAGCTTGGAGAGATCAGGACAGGACTATTGGTTTCTATAGCTTGGAGAGTTCAGAACAGGACTATTGGTTTATATAGCTTGGAGAGATCAGGACAGGACTAATGGTTTCTATAGCTTGGAGAGTTCAGAACAGGACTATTGGTTTCTATAGCTTGGAGAGTTCAGAACAGGACTATTGGTTTCTATAGCTTGGAAAGTTCAGATCAGGACTATTGGTTTCTATAGCTTGGAGAGTACAGAACAGGACTATTGGTTTCTATAGCTTGGAGAGATCAGAACAGGACTATTGGTTTCTATAGCTTGAAGAGTTCAGATCAGAACAGGACTATTGGTTTCTATAGCTTGGAGAGATCAGATCAGAACAGGACTATTGGTTTATATAGCTTGGAGAGATCAGAACAGGACTATTGGTTTCTATAGCTTGGAGAGTTCAGATCAGAACAGGACTATTGGTTTCTATAGCTTGGAGAGATCAGATCAGAACAGGACTATTGGTTTCTATAGCTTGGAGAGATCAGATCAGAACAGGACTATTGGTTTCTATAGCTTGGAGAGATCAGAACAGGACTATTGGTTTCTACAGCCTGGAGAGATCAGATCAGAACAGGACTATTGGTTTCTATAGCTTGGAGAGATCAGATTAGAACAGGACTATTGGTTTCTATAGCTTGGAGAGATCAGATCAGAACAGGACTATTGGTTTATATAGCTTGGAGAGATCAGATCAGAACAGGACTATTGGTTTCTATAGCTTGGAGAGATCAGATCAGAACAGGACTATTGGTTTATATAGCTTGGAGAGTACAGGACAGGACTATTGGTTTCTATAGCTTGGAGAGTACAGATCAGGACTATTGGTTTCTATAGCTTGGAGAGTTCAGATCAGAACAGGACTATTGGTTTCTATAGCTTGGAGAGTTCAAATCAGAACAGGACTATTGGTTTCTATAGCTTGGAGAGTACAGGACAGGACTATTGGTTTCTATAGCTCGGAGAGATCAGATCAGAACAGGACTATTGGTTTCTATAGCTCGGAGAGATCAGATCAGAACAGGACTATTGGTTTCTATAGCTTGGAGAGTTCAGAACAGAACAATACAGTTCCTCTGGGAGCCTTGAAACGTACATGAAATGAAATCTTTATGGAAACGTGTCCATATTCAATAGTTCTACCCGTTCCTTCATTCAGCAGAACTCTTGACAGAACCTTGCTAGCCCAGTTCGGTTCCAACAGAAAATAGGTGGATTCTATCGACAGAGGCAGTCTTTCTTCTGTTGGTGTTTGTGTTGGTGTGTTTGAGTGTGAGAAAAATAGAGTTTGGCAGGAAGAAGAGGGAAAAAGAGGAAGGAGACAGGGCCCCACTGGACAGAGCCAACAGAGGAGGAAGAAGGCTTGGCAGGGGGTTTTGGTAGCTCTCTCACTAAATCTCACTCATTCGGTTTTCAAGGTAATTAGGCTAAGTCCCAAATGGCACCCTATTTCCTATGTAGTGCACTACTTTTGATCAGGCCCTATGGGGAATAGGGGGCCCTTCCCTATGTAGTGCACTACTTTTGAACAGGCCCTATGGGGAATAGGGGGCCCTTCCCTATGTAGTGCACTACTTTTGAACAGGGCCCATAGGTGTGTGTATAGGGAATAGAGTGCCCTTCGGGACACAGTCGATGTGATTGGCTAATCTTTTGCATTGGTGCCACGTCAACTCCTCAATTCTTTTCCGAGTGGGAGATTTTAGGAATGAAATCAGCAACAAACAAAAAAACTGACATGTCCATGCCTTCATTGCCTTGCATAGTTCCTTTCCATTTAAGTGTGTTTAGTCCCCTTACAGATGTTTTTCTTTTTTTGTAAAATTCCTGAAATGTGGGTTGTTAAATCTTGGCCCCTGACCACTTCCTGTTGCGTGGCGCGAGTTTGTTGTTACTGATTTCAGTGAGCACCGTTAACAAGTTGTAGCTAGCCCCCCTTTCCCCTCTCCCCTCTTTCTGTGTCCCAAATGTGTAATTTCCACGCCGACCTGTGAAAGGCAGAAATACGCCACAAAGCGTCTCGTCTGCCGGAAAGCTACAACGACAAGTGTATCTAGCTAACTTGAGCTCCTATGGGTAGCTAAGGGTTGAGTGCTGTGTTGTTGGGTTTCGTTGAATCAGGGCAACGTGGTCACTGCTATGAAGGTCTGGCAACATTTCACTTCAGGTAACGTCAATGTGTTACTTGTCTAGCTAATCTGCTAGCCAGCTATCATTCTGTTTTCCCACTCAGTGTCTGGAAGGCTTAGCAAAAGATGTCTATTCTGTTAATTAAAAGATACCATCCAAAAAGCTAACTTTGTACAACAGGAAAATACATCTGATTGTGGGTTGCTGTAACATCTCTAGCTAGCTAGCCAGTTGTTAACTAGCTAGCTCTCAACTCACTAGCTATTATTAGGCTAGATATCTATTGAAATGACGGCCCATAATCAGAAGAGTCTAACGACGTGTTGTCCTTTTTTCCCCAGACAATCATGCTCAATGGCAGATTTTAATCCTCTACAGGAACATGGGGAGCCAGCTAGTATCACGCTCTAGATGGACAATACGCTAGATAAAGATGTGTGTGTCTCCAGCGGAATTTAACTTCATAAGCCATTGGTTAGAATGGAAAATGTGCCTTCTCCATTTCCCAACAAAAACAAATGCAATCGAAGTTGACACATGGGTCAGTAGCAGTCCAGAGCCCCTTGGATGGAGTTGACTTGTGGGGGGCTAGGTGCCTTGCTCAAGGGCACAATGACAGGAGATGGTACATGGGATCAGAGACCATCAGCCTTCCAGCTGCCAGTTCAGTTCTATTCCTAGTTGTCTGTGGCCCGACCCGGGGCTTGAACCAACAACCTTCTAGCTGCCAGTCCAGTTCTATTCCCAGTTGTCTTTGGCCCGACCCGGGGCTTGAACCAACAACCTTCTAGCTGCCAGTCCAGTTCTATTCCCAGTTGTCTTTGGCCCGACCCGGGGCTTGAACCAACAACCTTCTAGCTGCCAGTCCAGTTCTATTCCTAGTTGTCTTTGGCCCGACCCGGGGCTTGAACCAACAACCTTCTAGCTGCCAGTCCAGTTCTATTCCCAGTTGTCTGTGGCCCGACCCGGGGCTTGAACCAGCAACCTTCCAGCTGCTGGTCTGCCTCTCCAGCCTCTGTTTCGCAATCCTAGGACCAGGGCTAGGCAGGGTGGCCTCTTGCTCTGCGTGTTTCCAGGGAAAGGACCTTGGTGAGTCTGATAAACTGTCTCTAAAACATGGTTTTATCTCAAAACTGTAGGTACATCTACTCACCAGCTTACAGTATATAGTCAACAGTAAAAAAGAGGAAACAAAGATGTCTGACTGGATCTTTCCGGTGATCTTTTCAAGAAAGTTTTCAAAATGAGTCAACGGGAGACACTAGAGAGACCGTCAACAACAGGAGACACTAGAGAGACCGTCAACAACAGGAGACACTAGAGAGACCGTCAACAACAGGAGACACTAGAGAGACCGTCAACAACAGGAGACACTAGAGAGACCGTCAACAACAGGAGACACTAGAGAGACCGTCAACAACAGGAGACACTAGAGAGACCGTCAACAACAGGAGACACTAGAGAGACCGCCAACAACAGGAGACACTAGAGAGACCGTCAACAACAGGAGACACTAGAGAGACCGTCAACAACAGGAGACACTAGAGAGACCGTCAACAACAGGAGACACTAGAGAGACCGTCAACAACAGGAGACACTAGAGAGACCGTCAACAACGGGAGACACTAGAGAGACCGTCAACAACGGGAGACACTAGAGAGACCGTCAACAACAGGAGAGACCGTCAACAACAGGAGACACTAGAGAGACCGTCAACAACAGGAGAGACCGTCAACAACAGGAGACACTAGAGAGACCGTCAACAACAGGAGGCACTAGAGAGACCGTCAACAACAGGAGAGACCGTCAACAACAGGAGACACTAGAGAGACCGCCAACAACAGGAGACACTAGAGAGACCGTCAACAACAGGAGACACTAGAGAGACCGTCAACAACAGGAGACACTAGAGAGACCGTCAACAACAGGAGACACTAGAGAGACCGTCAACAACAGGAGACACTAGAGAGACCGTCAACAACGGGAGACACTAGAGAGACCGTCAACAACGGGAGACACTAGAGAGACCGTCAACAACAGGAGAGACCGTCAACAACAGGAGACACTAGAGAGACCGTCAACAACAGGAGAGACCGTCAACAACAGGAGACACTAGAGAGACCGTCAACAACAGGAGGCACTAGAGAGACCGCCAACAACAGGAGACACTAGAGAGACCGTCAACAACAGGAGACACTAGAGAGACCGTCAACAACAGGAGACACTAGAGAGACCGTCAACAACAGGAGACACTAGAGAGACCGTCAACAACAGGAGACACTAGAGAGACCGTCAACAACAGGAGACACTAGAGAGACCGTCAACAACGGGAGACACTAGAGACCGTCAACAACAGGAGACACTAGAGAGACTGTCAACAACAGGAGACACTAGAGAGACCGTCAACAACAGGAGAGACCGTCAACAACAGGAGAGACCGTCAACAACAGGAGACACTAGAGAGACCGTCAACAACAGGAGGCACTAGAGAGACCGTCAACAACAGGAGACACTAGAGAGACCGTCAACAACAGGAGACACTAGAGAGACCGTCAACAACAGGAAACACTAGAGAGACCGCCAACAACAGGAGACACTAGAGAGACCGTCAACAACAGGAGACACTAGAGAGACCGTCAACAACGGGAGACACTAGAGAGACCGTCAACAACGGGAGACACTAGAGAGACCGTCAACAACGGGAGACACTAGAGAGACCGTCAACAACGGGAGACACTAGAGAGACAGTCAACAACGGGAGACACTAGAGAGACCGTCAACAACAGGAGACACTAGAGAGACCGTCAACAACAGGAGACACTAGAGAGACCGTCAACAACAGGAGACACTAGAGAGACCGTCAACAACAGGAGACACTAGAGAGACCGCCAACAACAGGAGAGACTAGAGAGACCGTCAACAACAGGAGAGACCGCCAACAACAGGAGACACTAGAGAGACCGCCAACAACAGGAGACACTAGAGAGACCGTCAACAACAGGAGACACTAGAGAGACCGTCAACAACAGGAGACACTAGAGGGACCGCCAACAACAGGAGACACTAGAGAGACCGCCAACAACAGGAGACACTACAGAGACCGTCAACAACAGGAGAGACCGTCAACAACAGGAGACACTAGAGACCGTCAACAACAGGAGACACTAGAGAGACCGTAAACAACAGGAGACACTAGAGAGACCGTCAACAACGGGAGACACTAGAGAGACCGTCAACAACAGGAGACACTAGAGAGACCGTCAACAACAGGAGACACTAGAGAGACCGTCAACAACAGGAGACACTGGAGAGACCGTCAACAACAGGAGACACTAGAGAGACCGTCAACAACAGGAGACACTAGAGATACCGTCAACAACAGGAGACACTAGAGAGACCGTCAACACCAGGAGACACTAGAGAGACCGTCAACACCAGGAGACACTAGAGAGACCGTCAACACCAGGAGACACTAGAGGGACCGTCAACAACAGGAGACACTAGAGAGACCGTCAACAACAGGAGACACTAGAGAGACCGTCAACAACAGGAGACACTAGAGAGACCGTCAACAACAGGAGACACTAGAGAGACCGTCAACAACGGGAGACACTAGAGAGACCGTCAACAACAGGAGAGACCGTCAACAACAGGAGACACTAGAGAGACCGTCAACAACAGGAGACACTAGAGAGACCGTCAACAACAGGAGACACTAGAGAGACCGTCAACACCAGGAGACACTAGAGAGACCGCCAACACCAGGAGACAGAGAGACCGTCAACACCAGGAGACACTAGAGAGACCGCCAACAACAGGAGGCACTAGAGAGACCGTCAACAACAGGAGACACTAGAGAGACCGTCAACAACAGGAGACACTAGAGAGACCGTCAACAACAGGAGACACTAGAGAGACCGCCAACAACAGGAGACACTAGAGAGACCGCCAACAACAGGAGACACTAGAGAGACTGCCAACAACGGGAGACACTAGAGACCGTCAACAACAGGAGACACTAGAGAGACCGCCAACAACAGGAGACACTAGAGAGACCGTCAACAACAGGAGACACTAGAGAGACCGCCAACAACAGGAGACACTAGAGAGACCGTCAACAACAGGAGACACTAGAGAGACCGTCAACAACAGGAGACACTAGAGAGACCGTCAACAACAGGAGAGACCGTCAACAACAGGAGACACTAGAGAGACCGTCAACAACAGGAGACACTAGAGAGACCGTCAACAACAGGAGACACTAGAGAGACCGTCAACAACAGGAGACACTAGAGAGACCGTCAACAACAGAAGACACTAGAGAGACCGTCAACAAAAGGATGATGTCTGTCAAAACAACTCCCTCGAGTCAGCCATAACAATATCCATCTTATATGATGACCTCTCAGAAATTATCAATATATTTCCTTCCCAACTGTCCTCTATATGGTTATGGGATGGTTAAGGGTTAGGGGTCGAAGGTTAAAAGTCAGTGCTTACACGTTAAGCCCCCGTCCACTCCTTCCCGAACCAGGAAGAGACTGAAGTAACCAGCAAGGTCGTCTGGAAGGTCCAGCTTCGACGCAACAGCCTGCAAATCAGAAGACAGACAGAAAGATCATCTTCTATCATCTTCTTCTGTGGTTGAATGAATCCATAACTCCTATTTCCTCTGACTCATATAAAACAAAACAAACATGAATTCACTGACAGTTATACAGCCTTGAACCTATTGAAATATCCCAGAGAGAGAGGTCTATGGTCCTTCTGGTAACAACAGTTTATGAAGAACACCAGACTAGTTTACAGTTGTAGTAGTTACAGGAACAAAGAGCAGCTGTTTGTGTGGCGTTACAACTTCTATCTTTCTATCTGAGAGAATGTACTGCATTCACTTATGGGTCAACTAGTGTCAAGAGTGGATGGATTCTCTGGTGCTGGAAAACATTCTCTGGTGCTGGAAAACATTCTCTGGTTCTCTGGTGCTGGAAAAACATTCTCTGGTTCTCTGGTGCTGGAAAACATTCTCTGGTTCTCTGGTGCTGGAAAACATTCTCTGGTTCTCTGGTGCTGGAAAACATTCTCTGGTTCTCTGGTGCTGGCAAACATTCTCTGGTTCTCTGGTGCTGGAAAACATTCTCTGGTTCTCTGGTGCTGGAAAACATTCTCTGGTTCTCTGGTGCTGGAAAACATTCTCTGGTTCTCTGGTGCTGGAAAACATTCTCTGGTTCTCTGGTGCTGGAAAACATTCTCTGGTTCTCTGGTGCTGGAAAACATTCTCTGGTTCTCTGGTGCTGGCAAACATTCTCTGGTTCTCTGGTGCTGGAAAACATTCTCTGGTTCTCTGGTGCTGGAAAACATTCCCTGGTTCTCTGGTGCTGGCAAACATTCTCTGGTTCTCTGGTGCTGGAAAACATTCTCTGGTTCTCTGGTGCTGGAAAACATTCTCTGGTTCCATTTCATCCCTCTCCCTACAGGTTTCATAACACTGATATTCCTTGTAGGACACCAACTGAACATTAGTGTTGTGGATTTATAGATAAATTATTATCACTCATAATTTCCACGATAATAAGGTGATAATAAAACTGAATCGAAAATGAACAGCGTTTTAAATCAGCATGTGTCCCGGCTGGCAAACACACATACAGCTTACCTCGAGGACGTCTTCTGTCTGGTCAGAGGTCAGGATGTTGACCATGACCTTCTGCCTCTTAGACAGGTAGATCTCCAGAGGTACCTCTTCTGTTGGAATCTGCTGGGTCTCCTATTGGACAATGACAGGTTTACTGCTGGGTCTCCTATTGGACAATGACAGGTTTACTGCTGGGTCTCCTATTGGACAATGACAGGTTTACTACTGGGTCTCCTATTGGACAATGACAGGTTTACTGCTGGGTCTCCTATTGGACAATGACAGGTTTACTGCTGGGTCTCCTATTGGACAATGACAGGTTTACTGCTGGGTCTCCTATTGGACAATGACAGGTTTACTGCTGGGTCTCCTATTGGACAATGACAGGTTTACTGCTGGGTCTCCTATTGGACAATGACAGGTTTACTGCTGGGTCTCCTATTGGACAATGACAGGTTTACTGCTGGGTCTCCTATTGGACAATGACAGGTTTACTGCTGGGTCTCCTATTGGACAATGACAGGTTTACTGCTGGGTCTCCTATTGGACAATGACAGGTTTACTGCTGGGTCTCCTATTGGACAATGACAGGTTTACTGCTGGGTCTCCTATTGGACAATGACAGGTTTACTGCTGGGTCTCCTATTGGACAATGACAGGTTTACTACTGGGTCTCCTATTGGACAATGACAGGTTTACTGCTGGGTCTCCTATTGGACAATGACAGGTTTACTGCTGGGTCTCCTATTGGACAATGACAGGTTTACTACTGGGTCTCCTATTGGACAATGACAGGTTTACTGCTGGGTCTCCTATTGGACAATGACAGGTTTACTGCTGGGTCCCTGTTCTATTAGATCACGCAAACAAGTCATACATTTTTTTTGTTAAAATTCAACTCTCTCTCATTTACCTCTGTACAAACACTTCTGGCTCAAAGTCTCACCGTGGCTGAACGTATTACCAAGACTGAAGTCATTACTGAGTCAGCCTGCTGGCTCACAGAGCAGATGTAACAGTATAACTTTATGGCGTCCCCTTGCCCCGACCCGGGCACGAACCAGGGACCCTCTGCACACATCAACAACAGTCACCCACGAAGCGTCGTTACCCATCGCTCCACAAAAGAGCAAGGGGAACCACTACTTCAGGGTCTCAAAGCGAGTGATGTCACGATTGAAATGCTATTAGCGCGCAGCACCGCTAACTAACTAGCCATTTCACATCCGTTACACAGACACACACAACACACTGAATCACCAGAGCAGCGGCTTGCTGAGGACTCTGTCTATAAAGAACAACTGATGCACAACACACGCCACACCTCCTGATGAGACACATTCTACGTAGAACAGAACTGACACACCCACAACACACGCCACACCTCCGGATGAGAAAGCCTATGTAGAACAAAACACAGGGTGTAAGAACAGCTAGCTAGCTACACAACAATTACACAGCCAGGCTGGAAGACATGCTAGCTACACAACAATTACACAGCCAGGCTGGAAGACATGCTAGCTACACAACAATTACACAGCCAGGGTGGAAGACATGCTAGCTACACAACAATTACACAGCCAGGCTGGAAGACATGCTAGCTACACAACAATTACACAGCCAGGCTGGAAGAAATGCTATACACAACAATTACACAGCCAGGCTGGAAGACATGCTAGCTACACAACAATTACACAGCCAGGCTGGAAGACATGCTAGCTACACAACAATTACACAGCCAGGCTGGAAGACATGCTAGCTACACAACAATTACACAGCCAGGCTGGAAGACATGCTAGCTACACAACAATTACACAGCCAGGGTGGAAGACATGCTAGCTACACAACAGTTACACAGCCAGGCTGGAAGAGATGCTAGCTACACAACAATTACACAGCCAGGGTGGAAGACATGCTAACTACACAACAGTTACACAGCCAGGCTGGAAGAGATGCTAGCTACACAACAATTACACAGCCAGGCTGGAAGACATGCTAGCTACACAACAATTACACAGCCAGGCTGGAAGAGATGCTAGCTACATAACAGTTACACAGCCAGGGTGGAAGACATGCTAGCTACATAACAGTTACACAGCCGGGCTGGAAGACATGCTAGCTACATAACAGTTACACAGCCAAGGTGGAAGACATGCTAGCTAGCTCTACTACCAACCTGCTGGGCTTTCCTTAGAAAGCTGTTGAACATCTCACTGGCTCCAAGCATGGGGTCCTGTCGCACTGTGGTGGAGAGAGAGAAGATGAGAGATATTAGAGGGCCACATCAACACTTAAATTTGTAACTTATCAATCTGTAGTAGTAGGATATATCTACATAGACCTCGTCAATCTGTAGTAGTAGGATGTATCTACAATGAGCCGAGAAGGTCTTCTGACGTGGCTTCAACTATCTGTAAATCATCAAAGAGCAGGAGCCAATTCAACCTGACATCTCCAGATGTGACTAACGAGGCAATCTCTACCGTGCCTTATTTACATAACCAGGCAATCGCTACCGTGGCTTATTTACGTAACCAGACAATCTCTACCGTGGCTTATTTACGTAACCAGGCAATCTCTACCGTGGCTTATTTACGTAACCAGGCAATCTCTACCGTGGCTTATTTACGTAACCAGGCAATCTCTACAGTGGTTTATTTACGTAACCAGACAATCTCTACAGTGGCTTATTTACATAACCAGGCAATCTCTACCGTGGCTTATTTACGTAACCAGACAATCTCTACCGTGGCTTATTTACGTAACCAGGCAATCTCTACCGTGGCTTATTTACCTAACCAGGCAATCTCTACCGTGGCTTATTTACCTAACCAGGCAATCTCTACAGTGGCTTATTTACGTAACCAGGCAATCTCTACCGTGGCTTATTTACGTAACCAGGCAATCTCTACAGTGGTTTATTTACGTAACCAGACAATCTCTACAGTGGCTTATTTACCTAACCAGGCAATCTCTACCGTGGCTTACTTACGTAACCAGGCAATCTCTACAGTGGCTTATTTACGTAACCAGGCAATCTCTACCGTGGCTTATTTACGTAACCAGGCAATCTCTACAGTGGTTTATTTACGTAACCAGACAATCTCTACCGTGGTTTATTTACTTAACCAGGCAACCTCGACAGTGGTTTATTTTCGTGTCGTCCATTTACAAAGCTAAGGTTGATTGTATTGTACAGTGCAATGGAAGCACAGTATGTGGACGGGTGCTGTAATACTCATCCCTAAATAGAGTGTACACTCAATTAGAAGTGCCCTTAAAAGGACACAGACAGACAGAGAGACAGACATTATTCCTGTGGTGGATTGAGTTCTGGCCCATGTCTCACACACACACACAGCGTTCGGGGACGAGGGAGAACAGATTGTGTTTTGAGGCGGTAGATTTTACATAATCGTGTTAAAACCATCATGTACCATCCTCCCAGCAAGCGGTCAGTCAGCCAGGAAGACTCAGTGTGTGTGTGTGTGTGTGTGCTTACAGACTATGATATGCCTCAACAAGGCTCAGTTTGTTCTGTGGTAACTTTCAGAAGATTAAAACAAATGCTGAACACTGCTGCCAGCTAAATTTCACTCAGTTCTTCTCTTTGTGTATTGGTCTGTGTGTGCATGTCAGTGTGTGTATGGCCACAGTTCACCCTTGACCTGCTTGGGGAAGTGTCTGGCCAAAGCGGAGGCTTGGTGGGGGGGGGCATAGCCTACCATCCCCTTGGACCCGTAACTTGAGGAATTAGCTGACAAAGACATCTTGCCAAAGAAACTATAAAATGTTCCTGACAAGGACCAACTGAGGGAGGGTTGAAACTGGTGTACTCATCCCTGGACAGTATCTCTGGCTAATGTATCAAAACAAATGTATCAAACTTTCCTATTAGTGCTGATAACATTATGAATGGATCTGAAGAGAACAGAAAAGATATCTGGTTCCAAGTTTGTCAAGAGAGTCAGGACAACAGCCAAGAGGCCTTAGTAGTTGAGGCTATCGTGCTCAGTGTGTGCCTGTGTTAGGCGGTATACTGTATACCGGGGTATTTGTGTTAGGCGGTATACTGTATACCGGGGTATTTGTGTTAGGCGGTATACTGTATACCGGGGTATTTGTGTTAGGCGGTATACTGTATACCGGGGTATTTGTGTTAGGCGGTATACTGTATACCGGGGTATTTGGAAATAGCCATGGGTATGTTTCTTTCCCCAATACCGTTGAACCAGATCCCGTTCTTCATTTCACCTGTCACATGATGAAGCTCACCGTAGTTCCCCAGAACAGTTGAGACAGTCACGTGTTAGTTTGTAAATAGCACAATGGGAGAAAGAACTGTTCTTCCTTCAGACAAGCACGTGTCAAAACTTAGCTCATTTGCAACAATGTCTCTGATTCACGTTCGCTTGTAAAATGTCCAACATCACCAAACATTACATTCGCTAACTCCTACCTATAAGCAGAGCATTCGGAAAATATTCAGACCCCTTCTCTTTTTCCACATTTTGTTATGTTACAGCTTTATTCTAAAATGGATTCAATAAAACATTATCCTCATCAATCTACACACAATACCCCTGTAATGACATCACAATACCCCTGTAATGACAAAGCGAAAACAGTTTGACATTTTTTTGCAAAGGTATTAAAAATAAAACACTGAAATAACATATTTACATAAGTATTCAGACCCGTTGCTATGAGACTCAAATTGAGCTCAGGTGCATCCTGTTTCCATTGATCATCCTTGAGATGTTTTACAACTTGATTGGAATCCACCTGTGGTAAATTCAATTGGTTGGACATGATTTGGAAAGGCACACACCCTGTCTATATAAGGTCCCACAGTTGACAGTGCATGTCAGAGCAAAAACCAAGCCATGAGGTCGAAGGAATTGTCCGTGGAGATCCGAGACAGGAATGTGTCGAGGCCCAGATTAGGGGAAGCGTACCAAAACATTTCTGCAGCATTGAAGGTCCCCAAGAACACAGCAGGGGTGTAAAGTACTTAAGTAAAAATACTTTAAAGTACTAAAGTAGTTTTTGGGGGTATCTGTACTTTACTATTTATATTTGTAACTACTTTAACTTCACTACATTCCTAAAGAAAAGAATGTAGTTTTTACTCCATACATTTTCCCTGACACCCAAAAGTACTCGTTACATTTTGAATGCTTAGCAGGACAGGAAAATGGTCTAATTCACACACTTAAAGAGAAAATCCCTGGTCATCCCTTCTGCCTCTGATCTGGAGGACTCACTAAACACAAATACTTTCATGGTAAATAATGTCTGAGTGTGCCCCTGGCTATCTGTAAATAATGGATGAAGTTAAATGGATGAAGTTTTGGTACCACCAAGACTCTTCCTAGAGCTGGCCGCTCTGCGAAACTGAGCAATCAGGGAGAGGGGCCTTGGTCAGGGAGAGGGGCCTTGGTCAGGGAGAGGGGCCTTGGTCAGGGAGAGGGGCCTTGGTCAGGGAGGTGACCAAGAACTTGGTCACTGACAGAGCTCCAGTGTTCCTCTGTGGAGATGGAAGAACAGACTAGAAGGACAACCATCTCTGCAGCACTCCACCAATCAGGCCTTTATGGTTGAGTCGCCAGACGGAAGCCACTCCTCAGTAAAAGGCACATGACAGCCCGCTTGGAGTTTGCCAAAAGGCACCTAAAGGACTCTCAGACCATGGGAAACAAGATTCTCTGATCTGATGAAACCAAGATTGAAATCTTTGGCCTGAATGCCAAGTGTCACGTCTGGAGGAAACCTGGCACCATGCCTACGGTGAAGCATGGTGGTGGCAGCATCATGCTGTGGGAATGTTTTTCAGCGGCAGGGACTGGGAGACTAGTCAGGATCGAGGCAAAGATGAACGGAGAAAAGTACAGAGCGATCCTTAATAAAAACCTGCGACAGAATGTTGAGGACCTCAAACTGGGCCAAGGTTCACCTTCCAACACGACAACAACCCTAAGCACACAGCCAAGACGACGCTGGAGTGGCTTCGGAACAAGTCTCTGGATGTCCTTGAGTGGCCCTGCCAGAGCCCGGACTTGAACCCAATCGAACATCTCTGGAGAGACCTGGAAATAGCTGTGCAGCGACGCTCCCCATCCAACTGGACAGAGCTTGGGAGGATCTACAGAGAAGATTGGGAGGAACTCCCCAAATACAGGTGTGCCAAGCTTGTAGCATCATACCCAAGAAGACTGTAATTGAGACGGTAATCACAGCCAAAAGGTGCTTCAACAAAGTACTGAGTAAAGGGACAGAAGACTTCTGAAATATTTCTGTTTTTATTTTAAATACATTTGCAAAAATGTCTAAAAACCTGTTTTTGCTTTGTCATTATGGGAAATTGTGTGTAGATTGATAAGGGCAAAAACAATTTAATACATTTTAGAATAAGGCTGTAAAGTCAAAGGGTCTGAATACTTTCCGAATGCACTGTATGTACAGTGGCAAGAAAAGGTATGTGAACCCTTTGGAACTACCAGAAGTTATGCTTAAATTAGTCATCAAATTTGATCTGATCTTCATTTTAGTCACAACAATGCCTTGCCCTATAAAAAAACTCACAAAATTTGAGTTTGCTATTCACAAGAAGCATTGCCTGATGTGAACCATGCCTCGAACAAAAGAGATCTCAGAAGACCTAAGATTAAGAATTGTTGACTTGCATAAAGCTGGAAAGGGTTACAAAAGTATCTCTAAAAGCCTTGATGTTCATCAGTCCACGGTAAGACAAATTGTCTATAAATGGAGAAAGTTCAGCACTGTTGCTACTCTCCCTAGGAGTGGCGGTCCTGCAAAGATGACTGCAAGAGCACAGCGCAGAACGCTCAATGAGGTTGAGAAGAATCCTAGAGTGTCAGCTAAAGACTTACAGAAATCTCTGGAACATGCTAACATCTCTGTTGACGAGTCTACGACACGTAAAACACTAAACAAGAATGTTGTTCATGGGAGGACATCACGGAGGAAGCCACTGCTGTCCAAAATAAATCATTGCTGCACGTCTGAATTTCACAACAGAACACCTGGATGTTCCACAGCGCTACTGGCAAAATATTCTGTGGACAGATGAAACTACAGTTGAGTTGTTTGGAAGGAACACACAACACTATGTGTGGAGAAAAAAGACACAGCACACCATCATCAAAACGACATCCCAACTGTAAAGTATGGTGGAGGGAGCATCATGGTTTGGGGCTGCTTTGCTGCCTCAGGTCCTAGACAGCTTGCTGTCATCGACGAAAAAATGAATTCCCAAGTTTATCAAGGCTATCTGTCCGCCAATTGAAGCTCAACAGAAGTTGGGTGATGCAACAGGACAACAACCCAAAACACAGAAGTAAAGCAACAACAGAATGGCTTCAACAGAAGAAAATACTCCTTTTAGCATGGCCCAGTCAGAGTCCTGACATCCAACCGATTTTAAAATGCTGTGGTGTGACCTCGACAGCGGTTCACACCAGACATCCTAAGAATATTGCTGAACTGAAACAGTTTTGTAAAGAAGAATGGTCAAAAAATTCCTTCTGACCGTTGTGCAGGTCTGATCCGCAACTATAGAAAACGTTTGGTTGAGGTTATTGCTGCCAAAGGAGGGTCAACCAGTTACTAAATCCAAGGGTTCACATACTTTTTCCACCCTCCACTGTGAATGTTTACACGGTGTGGTCAATCAAGACATGAAAACGTATTGTTTGTGTGTTATCAGTTTAAGCAGACTGTGTTTGTCTATTGTTGTGACCTAGATGAAGATCAGATCAAATTTTATGACCAATTTATGTAGAAATCCAGGTAATTCCAAAGGGTTCATACTTTTTCTTGACACTATATATCTTTATGAACTGGATTGCCTGTCTTTGCAAGGAGTTTACTTCGTTTGCGCTCGTTAGTATATTTAGCTAGCAGCCTCCAAGGAAATTCGCTATTACGTGTGCTATTTTTGTTAGCATTCTGGTAATAGACGCCCAAAGGGCTTTCATGCGTAAATCCCGGGATGAGGGAAAGACGGTATGACGATATGAAAATCTGGATAACATCCAAACCTAGTGTGTGTGGTCTAGTCAAAGCCTGTACACTACTGCCCACACCAATACCACAATAGGCTAAAGGAGCCAGAGGCTAACAAGGCATTCTGCTACTTGGATTGGTCATTCTGGTTGCTAAGAGAAAATGTTCCAACAGTAGATCATGAGTCAGCTACTACCTGTTCTACAATACTGCCCCTCATTGAATCAGCTACTGCCTGTTCTACAATACTGCCCCTCATTGAGTCAGCTACTGTCTGTTCTACTATACTGCCCTTTATTGAGTCAGCTACTGTCTGTTCTACTATACTGCCCTTTATTGAGTCAGCTACTGCCTGTTCTACTATACTGCCCCTCATTGAGTCAGCTACTGTCTGTTCTACTATACTGCCCTTTTATTGAGTCAGCTACTGCCTGTTCTACTATACTGCCCTTTATTGAGTCAGCTACTGCCTGTTCTACTATACTGCCCCTCATTGAGTCAGCTACTGTCTGTTCTACTATACTGCCCCTCTATTGAGTCAGCTACTGTCTGTTCTACTATACTGCCCTTTTATTGAGTCAGCTACTGTCTGTTCTACTATACTGCTCTTTTATTGAGTCAGCTACTGTCTGTTCTACTATACTGCCCCTCATTGAGTCAGCTACTGTCTGTTCTACTATACTGCCCTTTTATTGAGTCAGCTACTGTCTGTTCTACTATACTGCCCCTCATTGAGTCAGCTACTGTCTGTTCCACTATACTGCCCCTCATTGAGTCAGCTACTGTCTGTTCTACTATACTGCCCCTCATTGAGTCAGCTACTGCCTGTTCTACTATACTGCCCCTCATTGAGTCAGCTACTGTCTGTTCTACTATACTGCCCCTCATTGAGTCAGCTACTGTCTGTTCTACTATACTGCCCCTCATTGAGTCAGCTACTGTCTGTTCTACTATACTGCCCCTCATTGAGTCAGCTACTGCCTGTTCTACTATACTGCCCCTCATTGAGTCAGCTACTGTCTGTTCCACTATACTGCCCCTCATTGAGTCAGCTACTGCCTGTTCTACTATACTGCCCCTCATTGAGTCAGCTACTGCCTGTTCTACTATACTGCCCCTCATTGAGTCAGCTACTGTCTGTTCTACTATACTGCCCCTCATTGAGTCAGCTACTGTCTGTTCTACTATACTGCCCCTCATTGAGTCAGCTACTGTCTGTTCCACTATACTGCCCCTCATTGAGTCAGCTACTGTCTGTTCTACTATACTGCCCCTCATTGAGTCAGCTACTGTCTGTTCTACTATACTGCCCCTCATTGAGTCAGCTACTGTCTGTTCTACTATACTGCCCCTCATTGAGTCAGCTACTGCATGTTCTACTATACTGCGTTCTACTATGATTTATCACTCCAGTGTTAATCTGCTAAATTGTAATTATTCGATTTATTGCCTACCTCATGCCTTTTGCACACATTGTATATAGATTCTCTTTTTTTTCTACCATGTTATTGACTTGTTTATTGTTTACTCCATGTGTAACTCTGTGTTGTCTGTTCACACTGCTATGCTTTATCTTGGCCAGGTCGCAGTTGCAAATGAGAACTTGTTCTCAACTAGCCTACCTGGTTAAATAAAGGTGAAATAAAAAATAAAATAAAAATATTGAGCCGGCTACTGCCTGTTCTACAATACCCTCCTCCCCATGGGAAAGGTGGAGGTCACTCTAGTTCAATTTAGTCGCGGTAAATTAGATTTCAATGAGAATTTAAACATCCTTGTAGAAAATAACTCACTTTTCTCTGAACAATACTGGAATTTCAATTCATCTTCTGAATGGAGTGAATTGCAAATGGAATTGACTCTAACCTCAAATACAGGGCCCAGAAGTGAAAACGTGATCTCACCAGCTTGCATGTATTTCTCCAGCTGTTCTCGTCTCTGCTCCACCTCGGCCGGCGTCAGCGTGAATATCTTCTTTGGCGGGAAAGCAGGCACCACGTTGTTCCCGTACTCTTTCTTTATCTGGGAGGAAATTAAAAACAAGTTCAAGGTCTGAAGCCAATGGGAAGAAAAGGACTAGTCTGAAAAAATATTGAGCATGTTATATTAATCATAATAATAATGATGTTTGAACTACTCCGATACAGATCATATTGTAGCAACCTTTAAGGAGAAAAGGGTCTCTTTTTAAAAAGGGTCTAGACTACTTTTAAGTGATTTCACGTTTTTTTTGAGAAACAGCAAATCACTTCCTCATCCTCGTTGTGTACTACGGGGGGCCCTAAATAAAAACATTAAAACAAAGATTCCCAAAACAACACCCAAATACATCCGTTTAGAAACTGCAAAAGCTCTCAGTATAGTGACACAAGTTTTTAGATGTTGTACACATGATGTGCGACTCAAGACGTTTCCCACATCCAGCTGTTCCATTCTCCGTGTCGCCTGCTGCTACAGGTAACTGCCAAAATAAAGGTAACTGCCAAAATAAAGGAAACACCAACATAAAGTGTCTTAATAGGGTGTTGGGCAAGCAGGAGCTGCCAAAACAGCTTCAATTATTTTGTTGTAAAAAAGAAAACTCTTCCTTGAACCCAACACCTTGCAACCTCGCCAAAAAAGTTCAGACCTCTTGGAGTAACGGTTAAGGCGTTGGCTTGACAGTCGCTGGACCTGGGTTCGAGTCCCCGGGTCGGGCCTACTCCCAAATTCACTACATTGGTGTCTGAAGTGAGATGTCGCCCCGTGAGGCCATTGGAGAGGTGTGTCCACATTGAGGGACTTGGTATAGAGAAGTGTGTGGACAAGCTCTCCCAAAAGGCAGAGGGTAATGTAACAACTTTAACACCTCGTCAAAAGGTTTGGCTTGACAGTCGCTGGACCCAGAATTTCAGTCCCAAGATAAAGAGTATGGGAACAATGTGGTGCCGGTTGAGAGAAAAACATGGACACACAATGATTCCCCCAGGCCAAAGTTAGGTCAGAAAACATGGACACACAATGATTCCCCCAGGCCAAAGTTAGGTCAGAAAACATGGACACACAATGATTCCCCCAGGCCAAAGTTAGGTCAGAAAACATGGACACACAATGATTCCCCCAGGCCAAAGTTAGGTCAGAAAACATGGACACACAATGATTCCCCCAGGCCAAAGTTAGGTCAGAAAACATGGACACACAATGATTCCCCCAGGCCAAAGTTAGGTCAGAAAACATGGACACACAATGATTCCCCCAGACCAAAGTTAGGTCAGAAAACATGGACACGCAATGATTCCCCCAGGCCAAAGTTAAGCCAGAAAACATAGACAATTGTTCCCCCAGGTCAAAGTTAAGCCAGAAAACATAGATAGACAATGGTTCCCTCATCTGAAGCTCTTTGGAAAACCTGGTGTAACTTATGAGCAGTTTGAGGATGAATCACAGGTTTATTTCAAACCCAGTCAGTTCGGTAGATATGTGGATAGTTTCAATGTAAAACACATCCAGACGTCTGGTTTCTACTGTTTAGCCAGGCTGAGTTGATTCAGCTCCTTAAAAGCATCTGAACTCTGGGACTTTATCATCAGAAGATCTCAGGCTTTAAACAAGATGTTTCAACTAAAGCCTGTCGGACCCCAAGAACTAACTGGTGTTTTAATTCAGATCTGTTTTCAAAGACAAAATGTAGTCTATGTCCAAAATGGCACCCTGTTAACTACTTTTAACCAGAGCACTATGGGTCCTACCCTATAGGCCCTGGTCAAAAGTAGTGCACTACTAACCCTATAGGCCCTGGTCAAAAGTAGTGCACTACTAACCCTACGGGCCCTGGTCAAAAGTAGTGCACTACTAACCTTATAGACCCTGGTCAAAAGTAGTGCACTACTACCCTTATAGACCCTGGTCAAAAGTAGTGCACTACTACCCTATGTGCCCTGGTCAAAAGTAGTGCACTACTAACCCTATGGGCCCTGGTCAAAAGTAGTGCACTACTACCCTATGGGCCCTGGTCAAAAGTAGTGCGCTATAAAAGGGAATTCATTTGGAACACAATCGTAGTGAAAAGCAGCAATGTGTTTTTCATTTCTACGTAATGTAATGATGGTGTAGAGGAAGAAGCAGACCAGGGAGCTGTGCTGGATACTCGCTCAGTATTTGAGACGCAGACACACCGGCTACGTCTCAAACGGCTCTCTCCTACTGGAATACAACCAGAATGCTATTAGGGATACAACCTCTGACAGATTACAATTATTGTCCCTCTAAAATATAGATGAAGCTACAAAGTCCCACGGGCTTTCTGCTCAGCTGTCACTACCAATAACACTCCATTTGACATCCACTTACAGTAGTTTCGCCAGCACCTGTAAGAACATTCCCTGAGGAAGGGGTTTGTGTTCATGGGTTTACAGTTACACCGTGACTACACTACAGATGAAGCTGGGTAAACTATAAGGGCTGGCATAGACACAGAAGTCACTTTTATTCAAGTCACAAGCAAGTCCCAAGTAGAACAGGTTGAGTCTCGAGTCGAGTCCCAAGTAGAACAGGTTGAGTCTCGAGTCGAGTCCCAAGTAGAACAGGTTGAGTCTCGAGTCGAGTCCCAAGTAGAACAGGTTGAGTCTCGAGTCGAGTCCCAAGTAGAACAGGTTGAGTCTCGAGTCAAGTCCAAGTCATGTATTCTAAAAGCAAGTCAAGTCTCAAGTTATTTTATTTAACCTTTATTTAACTAGGAAAATCAGTTGAGGACAAATTCTTATTTTACAAATACTGCCTACCCCGACCAAACCCTCCCCTAACCCGGACGACGCTGGGCCAATTATGCGCCGTCCTACGGGACTCCCGATCACGGACGGTTGAGATACAGCCTGGTTGTGTTCAACTACAAATCGTCGTCTATTTATTGAGGCTACAGGACAACCCTTTTCATTATTTTGTCTAAAAACACATGTTGATAATGTAATAATTCATTTTATCAACGATTTCCCAAATGAAAGCTTCATAAAGCAAAATTTGTCAATTTCAAGCAATTTTGACATACCAAAAGACCAGTAGGCCTATGCTAGTAATTGTTGCTTGATTCTCCATTGCTGGTGAGCAAAGTAAACAGTTCATATTCTTGATCACCAATTTGTTTTGAAGCTGCACATAATGCCTTCGGAAAGTATTCAGACTTGTCCCAAATTTTTACGTTACAGCCTTATTCTAAAATGGATTCAATAAAACAATTTCCTCAGCAATATATACAAAATACACCATAATGACAAAGTGAACAGATTTTAATTTTTTTTTTGCAAATTTATAAAATAAATATTTAAAAAACTTTGCTATGGTACTCAAAATTGCACTCAGGTGCATCCTGTTTCCATTGATCATCCTTGAGATGTTTAATTCAATTGATTGGACATGATTTGGAAAGACACACACCTGTCTATATAAGGTCCCACAGTTGACAGTGCATGTCAGAGCAAAAACCAAACCATGAGGTCGAAGGAATGGTTCGTAGAGCTCCGAGACAGGATTGTGTCGAGGCACAGATCTGGGGAAGGGTGCCAAAAAACGTCTGCAGCATTGAAGGTCGCCAAGAACACAGTGGCATCCATCATTCTTAAAATGATGAAGTTTTGGAAGCACCAAGACTCTTCCTAAAGCTGGCCACCCGGCCAAACTGAGCAATCGGGGGAGAACAGTCTTGGTCAGGGAGGTGACTAAGAACCCATTGGTCACTGACAGAGCTCTAGAGTTCCTCTGTGGAGATGGTTGTCCTTCTGGAAGGTTCTCCCATCTCTGCAGCACCCCACCAATCAGACCTTTATGGTAGAGTGGCCAGACGGAAGCCACTCCTCAGTAAAAGGCACATGACAGCACACTTGGAGTTTTCCCAAAAGGCACCTAAAGACTTTCAGACCATGAGAAACAAGATTCTATGGTCTGATGAAACCAATATTGAAATCTTTGGCCTGAATGCTAAGCGTCACTTCTGGAAGAAACCTGGCACCATCCCTACGGTGAAGCATTGTGGTGTCAGGATCATGCTGTGGGGATGTTTTTCAGCGGCAGGGACTGGGAGACTAGTCAGGATTGAGGCAAAGATGAACAGAGCAAAATACAGAGAGATCCTTGATGAAAAGTGCTCTGGAGCAGGTTAGGACCTCAGACTGGGGCAAAGGTTCCCCTTGCAACAGGACAACGACCCTAAGCACACAGCCAAGACAACGCAGGAGTGGCTTCGGGACAAGTCTCTGAATGTCCTTGAGTGGCCCAGCCAGAGCCCGGACTTGAACCCGATCAAACATCTCTATAGAGACCTGAAAATAGCTGTGCAGCGACACTCTCCATCCCAACTGACAAAGCTTGAGAGGATCTACAGAGAAGAATGGGAGAAACTCCCCAAATACAGGTGTGCCAAGCTTGTAGCGTCATACCCAAGACTTTAATCGCTGGCAAAGGTGCTTCCACAAAGTACTGAGTAAAGGGTCTGAATACTTATGTAAATGTGATTTCAGTTTGTTTTTGTGCAAAAAGTTCTACAAATCTGTATTTTGCTTTGTCATTATGGGGTATTGTGTAGATTGAGAAGAAATATATATTTTTAATCCATTTTAGTATAATGTAGATATATATATATATATATATATTATTTTTTTAAAGTCAAGAGGTCTGAATACTTTCTGAATGCAATGCATGTATGTTGCCGTCTTACCTGTTGGTGTAGGCCGAGCAGCTGTCTATAGCGTACCTGACAGTGCAGAACACTATTCACATGGATGTTGAAGGCCTGTAGAAGAGAAGACAATACATTCTTTACTGAGCACTTCTCTCTTAGCATATAGGGTTAGGGTTAGGGTCAGGGTCAGGGTTAAGGTTAAGGTTAAGGTTAGGGGTCAGGGTTAGGGTTAAGGTCAGGGTTAAGGTTAGGGTTAGGGTCAGGGTTAGGGTCAGGGTTAGGGTCAGGGTCAAGGTTAAGGTTAAATCCACCCGCACTCAACAACCCGGTCGCATTCCGCTTCGCTCCACAGGTAGTATCACATTTTCATTTCATTTCATTACAGTACAACGGTTTGATTTGTTTGATCGTAGCTAGCTACATAGCTAGCTACATAGCCGTCTTTGTATCAAAGATAATTGTGTAGTCTAGAGCGATTTTCTAGGTTAGCTAGCCAGCTATTGTCGTTCTTTTAACGCAACGTAACGTAATCAACACTGCTAGCTAGCCAGCTAGCCCCCGAATAGTGTAGTGTTAGCTAGCTACATAGTTGTCTTTGCTGTCTTCGTATCCAAGATAATTGTGTAGTTTAGAGTGTGTAGTTTTAGAGTGATTATCTTAATTTACCGAGGTTAGCTAGCCAGCTATTTGTCGTCCTTAACGTAGGAGACACTGCTAGCTAGCCAACAGCTAGCCAACGTCTACCGAATAGAACTTCCGCACTCAACCCGGTCGCATTCCGCTTCGCTCCACAGGTAGTATCACATTTTCATTTCATTTCATTACAGTACAACGGTTTGATTTGTTTGATCGTAGCTAGCTACATAGCTAGCTACATAGCCGTCTTTGTATCAAAGATAATTGTGTAGTCTAGAGCGATTTTCTAGGTTAGCTAGCCAGCTATTGTCGTTCTTTTAACGCAACGTAACGTAATCAACACTGCTACAGTGAGGGAAAAAAGTATTTGATCCCCTGCTGATTTTGTACGTTTGCCCACTGACAAAGAAATGATCAGTCTATAATTTTAATGGTAGGTTTATTTGAACAGTGAGAGACAGAATATCAACAAAAAAATCCAGAAAAACGCATGTCAAAAATGTTATGAATTGATTTGCATTTTAATGAGGGAAATAAGTATTTGACCCCTCTGCAAAACATGACTTAGTACTTGGTGGCAAAACCCTTGTTGGCAATCACAGAGGTCAGACGTTTCTTGTAGTTGGCCACCAGGTTTGCACACATCTCAGGAGGGATTTTGTCCCACTCCTCTTTGCAGATCTTCTTCAAGTCATTAAGGTTTCGAGGCTGACGTTTGGCAACTCGAACCTTCAGCTCCCTACACAGATTTTCTATGGGATTAAGGTCTGGAGACTGGCTAGGCCACTCCAGGACCTTAATGTGCTTCTTCTTGAGCCACTCCTTTGTTGCCTTGGCCGTGTGTTTTGGGTCATTGTCATGCTGGAATACCCATCCACGACCCATTTTCAATACCCTGGCTGAGGGAAGGAGGTTTTCACCCAAAATTTGACGGTACATGTCCCCGTCCATCGTCCCTTTGATGCGGTGAAGTTGTCCTGTCCCTTTAGCAGAAAAACACCCCCAAAGCATAGTGTTTCCACCTCCATGTTTGACGGTGGGGATGGTTTCTTGGGGTCATAGGCAGCATTCCTCCTCCTCCAAACACGGCAAATTGGGTTGATGCCAAAGAACTCCATTTTGGTCTCATCTGACCACAACACGTTCACCCAGTTGTCCTCTGAATCATTCAGATGTTCATTGGCAAACTTCAGACGGGCATGTATATGTGCTTTTTTGAGCAGGGGGACCTTGCGGGCGCTGCAGGATTTCAGTCCTTCACGGCATAGTGTGTTACCAATTGTTTTCTTGATGACTATGGTCCCAGCTGCCTTGAGATCATTGACAAGATCCTCCTGTGTAGTTCTGGGCTGATTCCTCACCGTTCTCATGATCATTGCAACTTCACGAGGTGAGATCTTGCATGGAGCCCCAGGCTGAGGGAGATTGACAGGTCTTTTGTGTTTCTTCCATTTGCGAATAATCACAGAAACTGTTGTCACCTTCTCACCAAGCTGCTTGGCGATGGTCTTGTAGCCCATTCCAGCCTTGTGTAGGTCTACAATCTTGTCCCTGACATCCTTGGAGAGCTCTTTGGTCTTGGCCATGGTGGAGAGTTTGGAATCTGATTGATTGATTGCTTCTGTGGACAGGTATCTTTTATACAGGTAAGAAACTGAGATTAGGAGCACTCCCTTTAAGAGTGTGCTCCTAATCTCCGTTCGTTACCTGTATGAAAGACACCTGGGAGCCAGAAATCTTTTTGATTGAGAAGGGGTCAAATACTTATTTCCCTCATTAAAATGCAAATCAATTTATAACATTTTTGACATGCATTTTTCTGGATATTTTTGTTGTTATTCTGTCTCTCACTGTTCAAATAAACCTACCATTAAAATTATAGACTGATAATATCTTTGTCAGTGGGCAAACGTACAAAATCAGCAGGGGATCAAATACTTTTTTCCCTCACTGTAGCTAGCCAGCAAGCCCCCGAATAGCAGCACTGTAGAAACTATTACACTCAACGGAACGACTTGATTAGTGTAGTGTCAACAACGCAGCCACGGCCAGCTAGCCTACAAAGTCAACAACGCAGCCACTGCCAGCTAGCCTACTTCAACAGTACTGTATCATTTTAATCATTTTAGTCAATAAGATTCTTGCTACGTAAGCTTAACTTTCTGAACATTCGAGACGTGTTGTCCACTTGTCATTCCAATCTCCTTTGCATTAGCGTAGCCTCTTCTGTAGCCTGTCAACTATGTGTCTGTCTATCCCTGTTCTCTCCTCTCTGCACAGACCATACAAACGCTCCACACCGCGTGGCCGCGGCCACCATAATCTGGTGGTCCCAGCGCGCACGACCCACGTGGAGTTCCAGGTCTCCGGTAGCCTCTGGAACTGCCGATCTGCGGCCAACAAGGCAGAGTTCATCTCAGCCTATGCCTCCCTCCAGTCCCTCGACTTCTTGGCACTGACGGAAACATGGATCACCACAGATAACACTGCTACTCCTACTGCTCTCTCTTCGTCCGCCCACGTGTTCTCGCACACCCCGAGAGCTTCTGGTCAGCGGGGTGGTGGCACCGGGATCCTCATCTCTCCCAAGTGGTCATTCTCTCTTTCTCCCCTTACCCATCTGTCTATCGCCTCCTTTGAATTCCATGCTGTCACAGTTACCAGCCCTTTCAAGCTTAACATCCTTATCATTTATCGCCCTCCAGGTTCCCTCGGAGAGTTCATCAATGAGCTTGATGCCTTGATAAGCTCCTTTCCTGAGGACGGCTCACCTCTCACAGTTCTGGGCGACTTTAACCTCCCCACGTCTACCTTTGACTCATTCCTCTCTGCATCCTTCTTTCCACTACTCTCCTCTTTTGACCTCACCCTCTCACCTTCCCCCCCTACTCACAAGGCAGGCAATACGCTCGACCTCATCTTTACTAGATGCTGTTCTTCCACTAACCTCATTGCAACTCCCCTCCAAGTCTCCGACCACTACCTTGTATCCTTTTCCCTCTCGCTCTCATCCAACACTTCCCACACTGCCCCTACTCGGATGGTATCGCGCCGTCCCAACCTTCGCTCTCTCTCCCCCGCTACTCTCTCCTCTTCCATCCTATCATCTCTTCCCTCTGCTCAAACCTTCTCCAACCTATCTCCTGATTCTGCCTCCTCAACCCTCCTCTCCTCCCTTTCTGCATCCTTTGACTCTCTCTGTCCCCTATCCTCCAGGCCGGCTCGGTCCTCCCCTCCCGCTCCGTGGCTCGACGACTCATTGCGAGCTCACAGAACAGGGCTCCGGGCAGCCGAGCGGAAATGGAGGAAAACTCGCCTCCCTGCGGACCTGGCATCCTTTCACTCCCTCCTCTCTACATTTTCCTCTTCTGTCTCTGCTGCTAAAGCCACTTTCTACCACTCTAAATTCCAAGCATCTGCCTCTAACCCTAGGAAGCTCTTTGCCACCTTCTCCTCCCTCCTGAATCCTCCTCCCCCTCCCCCCCCCCTCCTCCCTCTCTGCAGACGACTTCGTCAACCATTTTGAAAAGAAGGTCGACGACATCCGATCCTCGTTTGCTAAGTCAAACGACACCGCTGGTTCTGCTCACACTGCCCTACCCTGTGCTCTGACCTCTTTCTCCCCTCTCTCTCCAGATGAAATCTCGCGTCTTGTGACGGCCGGCCGCCCAACAACCTGCCCGCTTGACCCTATCCCCTCCTCTCTTCTCCAGACCATTTCCGGAGACCTTCTCCCTTACCTCACCTCGCTCATCAACTCATCCCTGACCGCTGGCTACGTCCCTTCCGTCTTCAAGAGAGCGAGAGTTGCACCCCTTCTGAAAAAACCTACACTCGATCCCTCCGATGTCAACAACTACAGACCAGTATCCCTTCTTTCTTTTCTCTCCAAAACTCTTGAACGTGCCGTCCTTGGCCAGCTCTCCCGCTATCTCTCTCAGAATGACCTTCTTGATCCAAATCAGTCAGGTTTCAAGACTAGTCATTCAACTGAGACTGCTCTTCTCTGTATCACGGAGGCGCTCCGCACTGCTAAAGCTAACTCTCTCTCCTCTGCTCTCATCCTTCTAGACCTATCGGCTGCCTTCGATACTGTGAACCATCAGATCCTCCTCTCCACCCTCTCCGAGTTGGGCATCTCCGGCGCGGCCCATGCTTGGATTGCGTCCTACCTGACAGGTCGCTCCTACCAGGTGGCGTGGCGAGAATCTGTCTCCTCACCACGTGCTCTCACCACTGGTGTCCCCCAGGGCTCTGTTCTAGGCCCTCTCCTATTCTCGCTATACACCAAGTCACTTGGCTCTGTCATAACCTCACATGGTCTCTCCTATCATTGCTATGCAGACGACACACAACTAATCTTCTCCTTTCCCCCTTCTGATGATCAGGTGGCGAATCGCATCTCTGCATGTCTGGCAGACATATCAGTGTGGATGACGGATCACCACCTCAAGCTGAACCTCGGCAAGACGGAGCTGCTCTTCCTCCCGGGGAAGGACTGCCCGTTCCATGATCTCGCCATCACGGTTGACAACTCCATTGTGTCCTCCTCCCAGAGCGCTAAGAACCTTGGCGTGATCCTGGACAACACCCTGTCGTTCTCAACTAACATCAAGGCGGTGGCCCGTTCCTGTAGGTTCATGCTCTACAACATCCGCAGAGTACGACCCTGCCTCACACAGGAAGCGGCGCAGGTCCTAATCCAGGCACTTGTCATCTCCCGTCTGGATTACTGCAACTCGCTGTTGGCTGGGCTCCCTGCCTGTGCCATTAAACCCCTACAACTCATCCAGAACGCCGCAGCCCGTCTGGTGTTCAACCTTCCCAAGTTCTCTCACGTCACCCCGCTCCTCCGCTCTCTCCACTGGCTTCCAGTTGAAGCTCGCATCCGCTACAAGACCATGGTACTTGCCTACGGAGCTGTGAGGGGAACGGCACCTCAGTACCTCCAGGCTCTGATCAGGCCCTACACCCAAACAAGGGCACTGCGTTCATCCACCTCTGGCCTGCTCGCCTCCCTACCACTGAGGAAGTACAGTTCCCGCTCAGCCCAGTCAAAACTGTTCGCTGCTCTGGCCCCCCAATGGTGGAACAAACTCCTTCACGACGCCAGGACAGCGGAGTCAATCACCACCTTCCGGAGACACCTGAAACCCCACCTCTTTAAGGAATACCTAGGATAGGATAAAGTAATCCTTCTCCCCCCCCCCCCCCCCCCCCCTTAAAAGATTTAGATGCACTATTGTAAAGTGGCTGTTCCACTGGATGTCATAAGGTGAATGCACCAATTTGTAAGTCGCTCTGGATAAGAGCGTCTGCTAAATGACTTAAATGTAAATGTAAAATGTTAAGGTTAGGGTTAGGCTTCACAGACCAGTAAAGAGAATTAAGACTCTTGGCATTCTATTCATTTTTGAAAATACATTTTAAAATTAGTCTTATAATGTTTCTTTGGACCTGCCTAAAAAACGAATTAAGAATTAATTATTTTGCGAGGGTGTAGCCTATATTCAATGGATTTATTCAAATAAACGGCATGTGCACGGGAGATAGGAAAAATAATGAATTGGGTTCTAAAAACCATCGGCAGATTTTATTTTATTTTGCAACACGCCGTAAGGGTCTGTCTAAAAGGGGATTATTTAGTTCTACTCGGCTCACACGGTCTTCAATTTATCATCACGGAAACTAGGGAGCTTCCCGAAATGGCACCCTATTACAGGTACATCAACGCTGGGACCGAGACACTGAAGAACAGTTTCTACCTCAAGGCCATCAGGCTGTTAAACAGTTTCTACCTCAAGGCCATCAGACTGTTAAACAGTAATCACTAACTCAGAGAGGCTGCTGCCGACATGGAGACCCAATCACTGAACACTTTAACAAACGAGTCACTTTAAAACAATGCCACTTTAAAATGTTTTACATATATCTTACATTACTCATATCATATGTATATACTGTATTTTATACCATCTATTGCATCTTGCCTATGCCGCTCGGTCATCACTCATCCATATATTTATATGTACATATTCTTATTCATCCCTCTATATTTGTGTGTATGAGGTAGTTGTTATGGAATTGTTAGATTACATGTTAGATATCACTGCACGGTCGGAACTAGAAGCACAAGCATTTCGCTACACTCGCATTAACATCTGCTAACCATGTGTATGTGACAAATAACATTTGATTTGGTGCACTACTTCAGACCAGGGCCCTATTCCCTATATAGTGCACTACTTCTGACCATGGCCCTAATCCCTATATAGTGCACTACTTTAGACCAGAGCCCTATTCCCTACATAGTGCACTACTATATACCACGGCCCTATTCCCTACATAGTGCACTACTATAGACCAGAGGCCTATTCCCTATATAGTGCACTACTTCTGACCATGGCCCTATTCCCTATATAGTGCACTACTTTAGACCAGAGCCCTAATCCCTACATAGTGCACTACTATATACCACGGCCCTATTCCCTATATAGTGCACTACTTCTGACCATGGCCCTATTCCCTATATAGTGCACTACTTTAGACCAGAGCCCTAATCCCTACATAGTGCACTACTATATACCAGAGCCCTATTCCCTACATAGTGCACTACTTTAGACCAGGACCCATAGAGTTATTATTAATTATAGCAGGACCTGCACTATACAGTATGTGGAATAGGGTGCTAGTGTTGCTCTGCTCTGGGAATACATTGCACAGCCTAACACAAGTCTTTCACACACAGGTGTTTCTTGTATTAATGCAGTGACCCAATAACACACTGTTAGGGATGTAAAGTAATGAATGGTGTTACAGAACCTCAAGTTAACTTGTTGGCTCAACTTCCCTGTTTGTTTTGACAAGAGCTATCAGGCTCCTCCTACGCAACAGTACTGTTTGGAATCAACATAAGCCAATCAGTGGTGTCAGATGTAGAGCCCAATCACAGGCAAAGCTAACATGAACCACTGTTTTCCATTGTGGAAGGCTTCATTAAAATTACATTTCTTCTGGGAACACTGAGGTGTTTGGTAAAACCTCAGACACACAGCCAACCCCCGTCCCCCTCTCCTCCTCAGACACAGCTAACCCCCGTCTCCCTCTCCTCAACAGACACAGCCAACCCCCGTCTCCCTCTCCTCAACAGACACACAGCCAACCCCCATCCCCCCTCTCCTCAACAGACACAGCCAACCCCCATCTCCCCTCTCCTCAACAGACACAGCCAACCCCCATCCCCCTCTCCTCAACAGACACAGCCAACCCCCATCCCCCTCTCCTCAACAGACACAGCCAACCCCCATCCCCCTCTCCTCAACAGACACAGCCAACCCCCATCCCCCTCTCCTCAACAGACACAGCCAACCCCCATCTCCCTCTCCTCAACACACACAGCCAACCCCCGTCTCCCTCTCCTCAACACACAGCCAACCCCCATCTCCCCTCTCCTCAACACACACAGCCAACCCCCGTCTCCCTCTCCTCAACAGACACAGCCAACCCCCATCTCCCCTCTCCTCAACACACACAGCCAACCCCCGTCCCCCTCTCCTCCTCAGACACAGCTAACCCCCGTCTCCCTCTCCTCAACAGACACAGCTAACCCCCGTCTCCCTCTCCTCAACAGACACAGCCAACCCCCGTCTCCCTCTCCTCAACAGACACACAGCCAACCCCCATCCCCCCTCTCCTCAACAGACACAGCCAACCCCCATCTCCCCTCTCCTCAACAGACACAGCCAACCCCCATCCCCCTCTCCTCAACAGACACAGCCAACCCCCATCCCCCTCTCCTCAACAGACACAGCCAACCCCCATCCCCCTCTCCTCAACAGACACAGCCAACCCCCATCCCCCTCTCCTCAACAGACACAGCCAACCCCCATCTCCCTCTCCTCAACACACACAGCCAACCCCCGTCTCCCTCTCCTCAACAGACACAGCCAACCCCCATCTCCCCTCTCCTCAACACACACAGCCAACCCCCGTCTCCCTCTCCTCAACAGACACAGCCAACCCCCATCTCCCCTCTCCTCAACACACACAGCCAACCCCCGTCCCCCTCTCCTCCTCAGACACAGCTAACCCCCGTCTCCCTCTCCTCAACAGACACAGCTAACCCCCGTCTCCCTCTCCTCAACAGACACAGCCAACCCCCGTCTCCCTCTCCTCAACAGACACACAGCCAACCCCCATCCCCCCTCTCCTCAACAGACACAGCCAACCCCCATCTCCCCTCTCCTCAACAGACACAGCCAACCCCCATCCCCCTCTCCTCAACACACACAGCCAACCCCCATCCCCCTCTCCTCAACAGACACAGCCAACCCCCATCTCCCTCTCCTCAACACACACAGCCAACCCCCGTCTCCCTCTCCTCAACAGACACAGCCAACCCCCATCTCCCCTCTCCTCAACACACACAGCCAACCCCCGTCTCCCTCTCCTCAACAGACACAGCCAACCCCCGTCTCCCTCTCCTCAACACACAGCCAACCCCCATCTCCCTCTCCTCAACACACAGCCAACCCCCATCTCCCTCTCCTCAACAGACACAGCCAACCCCCATCTCCCCTCTCCTCAACACACAGCCAACCCCCATCTCCCTCTCCTCAACAGACACAGCCAACCCCCGTCTCCCTCTCCTCAACACACAGCCAACCCCCATCTCCCTCTCCTCAAAACACAGCCAACCCCCATCTCCCTCTCCTCAACAGACACAGCCAACCCCCATCTCCCTCTCCTCAACACAGCCAACCCCCGTCTCCCTCTCCTCAACAGACACAGCCAACCCCCATCTCCCTCTCCTCAACACACAGCCAACCCCCGTCTCCCTCTCCTCAACACACACAGCCAACCCCCATCTCCCTCTCCTCAACACACAGCCAACCCCCATCTCCCTCTCCTCAACACACACAGCCAACCCCCGTCTCCCTCTCCTCAACAGACACAGCCAACCCCCGTCTCCCTCTCCTCAACAGACACAGCCAACGCCCGTCTCCCCTCAACACACACAGCCAACCCCCCTCTCCTCAACAGACACACAGCCAACCCCCGTCTCCCTCTCCTCAACAGACACAGCCAACCCCCATCTCCCCTCTCCTCAACACACACAGCCAACCCCCATCTCCCCTCTCCTCAACACACACAGCCAACCCCCGTCTCCCTCTCCTCAACAGACACACAGCCAACCCCCATCTCCCTCTCCTCAACAGACACACAGCCAACCCCCATCCCCCTCTCCTCAACAGACACAGCCAACCCCCATCTCCCTCTCCTCAACAGACACAGCCAACCCCCATCTCCCCTCTCCTCAACACACACAGCCAACCCCCGTCTCCCTCTCCTCAACAGACACAGCCATCTCCCCTCTCCTCAACACACACAGCCAACCCCCGTCTCTCTCTCCTCAACACACACAGCCAACCCCCATCTCCCTCTCCTCAACACACACAGCCAACCCCCATCTCCCTCTCCTCAACACACAGCCAACCCCCGTCTCCCTCTCCTCAACACACAGCCAACCCCCGTCTCCCTCTCCTCAACACACACAGCCAACCCCCGTCTCCCTCCCCTCAACACACACAGCCAACCCCCGTCTCCCTCTCCTCAACACACAGCCAACCCCCGTCTCCCTCTCCTCAACACACAGCCAACCCCCGTCTCCCTCTCCTCAACACACAGCCAACCCCCATCTCCCTCTCCTCAACAGACACAGCCAACCCCCATCTCCCTCTCCTCAACAGACACAGCCAACCCCCATCTCCCCTCTCCTCAACACACACAGCCAACCCCCGTCTCCCTCTCCTCAACAGACACAGCCATCTCCCCTCTCCTCAACACACACAGCCAACCCCCGTCTCTCTCTCCTCAACACACACAGCCAACCCCCATCTCCCTCTCCTCAACACACACAGCCAACCCCCATCCCCCTCTCCTCAACACACAGCCAACCCCCGTCTCCCTCTCCTCAACACACACAGCCAACCCCCGTCTCCCTCCCCTCAACACACACAGCCAACCCCCGTCTCCCTCTCCTCAACACACAGCCAACCCCCGTCTCCCTCTCCTCAACACACAGCCAACCCCCGTCTCCCTCTCCTCAACACACAGCCAACCCCCATCTCCCTCTCCTCAACAGACACAGCCAACCCCCATCTCCCTCTCCTCAACACACACAGCCAACCCCCATCTCCCTCCCCTCAACACACAGCCAACCCCCATCTCCCTCTCCTCAACACACAGCCAACCCCCATCTCCCTCTCCTCAACACACAGCCAACCCCCATCCCCCTCTCCTCAACACACAGCCAACCCCCGTCTCCCTCTCCTCAACACACACAGCCAACCCCCGTCTCCCTCCCCTCAACACACACAGCCAACCCCCGTCTCCCTCTCCTCAACACACAGCCAACCCCCGTCTCCCTCTCCTCAACACACAGCCAACCCCCGTCTCCCTCTCCTCAACACAGCCAACCCCCGTCTCCCTCTCCTCAACACACACAGCCAACCCCCGTCTCCCTCTCCTCAACACACACAGCCAACCCCCATCTCCCTCTCCTCAACACACACAGCCAACCCCCATCTCCCCTCTCCTCAACAGACACAGCCAACCCCCATCTCCCCTCTCCTCAACAGACACAGCCAACCCCCATCAACACACCCAGCCAACCCCCATCTCCCTCTCCTCAACACACACACAGCCAACCCCCATCTCCCTCTCCTCAACACACACACAGCCAACCCCCATCTCCCTCTCCTCAACACACACAGCCAACCCCCATCTCCCTCTCCTCAACACACACAGCCAACCCCCATCTCCCCTCTCCTCACACAGCCAACCCCCATCTCCCTCTCCTCAACACACAGCCAACCCCCATCCCCCTCTCCTCAACAGACAGCCAACCCCCATCTCCCTCTCCTCAACAGACACAGCCAACCCCCATCTCCCTCTCCTCAACACACAGCCAACCCCCATCTCCCTCTCCTCAACAGACACACAGCCAACCCCCATCTCCTCTCCTCAACACACAGCCAACCCCCATCTCCCTCTCCTCAACAGACACAGCCAACCCCCATCTCCCTCTCCTCAACAGACACACAGCCAACCCCCATCTCCTCTCTCCTCAACACACAGCTAACCCCCGTCTCCCTCTCCTCAACACACAGCCAACCCCCATCTCCCTCTCCTCAACAGACACACAGCCAACCCCCATCTCCCTCTCCTCAACACACAGCCAACCCCCGTCTCCCTCTCCTCAACAGACAGCCAACCCCCGTCTCCCTCTCCTCAACACACAGCCAACCCCCATCTCCCTCTCCTCAACAGACACACAGCCAACCCCCATCTCCTCAACAGACAGCCAACCCCCATCTCCCTCTCAACAGACAGCCAACCCCCATCCCCCTCTCCTCAACAGACACAGCCAACCCCCATCTCCTCAACACACAGCCAACCCCCATCCCCCTCTCCTCAACAGACACAGCCAACCCCCATCTCCCATCTCCTCAACAGACACAGCCAACCCCCATCTCCCTCCCAATTCAATTACATTTAAGGGCTTTACTGGCGTGGGAAACATGTTTACAATGCCAAAGCAAGTGAAATAGATCAAACAAAAGTGAAATAAACAGGAAACATTGCACTCACAAAAGTACCAAAAGAATAAAGACATTTGAAATGTCATATTATGTGAAAATAGTTCAAGTACAAAAGGGAAAATAAATCAACATAAATATGGGTTGTATTTACAATGGTGTTTGTTCTTCACTTGTTGGCCTTTTCTTATGGCATCAGGTCACAAATCTTGATGCTGTGATGGCACACTGGTATTTCACCCAGGAGAAATGGGAATTTATCAAAATCGGGTTTGTTTTCTAATTCTTTGTGGGTCTGTGTAATCTGAGGGAAATATGTCTCTCTAATATGGTCATACATTTGGCAGGGGGTTGGGAAGTACAGCTCAGTTTCCACCTCCTTTTGTGGGCAGTGTGCACATAACCTGTCTTCTCTTGCGAGCCAGGTCTGCCTCTCCCTCTCTCTCCCCCTCAACTGTTTTACAGCCAGCAATGGACCCCTAAGCCTAACTGATAAAACTGTTTTTGTAGGAGGAAATCAGTGTTCTGTCCAAGAGTTCAACACCTCACCAACTTATGACACAATCTTGCAACTGCCCTACTTTAAAATCAGTCATAGATATTATCTATGTTTCTTATTAATACAAAATATCACAAGAATGCTATACAGAGATGCAGACAGAGCATCTGGTAATGTGTCAATTCAACAACAGTCCAGAACTACTGTATAGAAAATGACAGACTTCTGTGACCTCAGGGGAAATTACTTCAAGTTTGATTTCAGTCTGCCTGGTTATCTAAATAAAGTTGTGCTATTGGTGGCCTTGAGGGACCTGGAACTGCCTGTCTGTCTTCAGAAAGCATCTCATCTAGGCCTAGACCGTCTTCAGAAAGCATCCCGTCTAGGCCTAGACCGTCTTCAGAAAGCATCCCGTCTAGGCCTAGACCGTCTTCAGAAAGCACATCGTCTAGGCCTAGACCGTCTTCAGAAAGCATCCCGTCTAGGCCTAGACCGTCTTCAGAAAGCATCTCGTCTAGGCCTAGACCGTCTTCAGAAAGCATCCCGTCTAGGCCTAGACCGTCTTCAGAAAGCATCCCGTCTAGGCCTAGACCGTCTTCAGAAAGCATCCCGTCTAGGCCTAGACCGTCTTCAGAAAGCATCCCGTCTAGGCCTAGACCGTCTTCAGAAAGCACATCGTATAGGCCTAAACCGTCTTCAGAAAGCATCCCGTCTAGGCCTAGACCGTCTTCAGAAAGCATCTCGTCTAGGCCTAGACCGTCTTCAGAAAGCATCCCGTCTAGGCCTAGACCGTCTTCAGAAAGCATCCCGTCTAGGCCTAGACCGTCTTCAGAAAGCGCATCCCGTCTAGGCCTAGACCGTCTTCAGAAAGCACATCGTATAGGCCTAGACCGTCTTCAGAAAGCATCCCGTCTAGGCCTAGAGACCGTCTTCAGAAAGCATCTCGTCTAGGCCTAGACCGTCTTCAGAAAGCATCCCGTCTAGGCCTAGACCGTCTTCAGAAAGCATCCCGTCTAGGCCTAGACCGTCTTCAGAAAGCACATCGTATAGGCCTAGACCGTCTTCAGAAAGCACATCGTATAGGCCTAGACCGTCTTCAGAAAGCATCCCGTCTAGGCCTAGACCGTCTTCAGAAAGCATCCCGTCTAGGCCTAGACCGTCTTCAGAAAGCACATCGTATAGGCCTAGACCGTCTTCAGAAAGCAGATGATCTAGGCCTAGACCGTCTTCAGAAAGCATCCCGTCTAGGCCTAGACCGTCTTCAGAAAGCATCCCGTCTAGGCCTAGACCGTCTTCAGAAAGCACATCGTATAGGCCTAGACCGTCTTCAGAAAGCATCCCGTCTAGGCCTAGACCGTCTTCAGAAAGCATCTCGTCTAGGCCTAGACCGTCTTCAGAAAGCATCCTGTCTAGGCCTAGACCGTCTTCAGAAAGCATCCCGTCTAGGCCTAGACCGTCTTCAGAAAGCATCCCGTCTAGGCCTAGACCGTCTTCAGAAAGCATCCCGTCTAGGCCTAGACCGTCTTCAGAAAGCATCCCGTCTAGGCCTAGACCGTCTTCAGAAAGCATCCCGTCTAGGCCTAGACCGTCTTCAGAAAGCATCCCGTCTAGGCCTAAACCGTCTTCAGAAAGCACATCGTATAGGCCTAGACCGTCTTCAGAAAGCATCCCGTCTAGGCCTAGACCGTCTTCAGAAAGCATCTCATCTAGGCCTAGACCGTCTTCAGAAAGCATCCCGTCTAGGCCTAGACCGTCTTCAGAAAGCATCCCGTCTAGGCCTAGACCGTCTTCAGAAAGCACATCGTATAGGCCTAGACCGTCTTCAGAAAGCATCCCGTCTAGGCCTAGACCGTCTTCAGAAAGCATCCCGTCTAGGCCTAGACCGTCTTCAGAAAGCATCCCGTCTAGGCCTAGACCGTCTTCAGAAAGCACATCGTATAGGCCTAGACTGTCTTCAGAAAGCAGATGATCTAGGCCTAGACCGTCTTCAGAAAGCATCCCGTCTAGGCCTAGACCGTCTTCAGAAAGCACATCGTATAGGCCTAGACCGTCTTCAGAAAGCATCCCGTCTAGGCCTAGACCGTCTTCAGAAAGCATCCCGTCTAGGCCTAGACCGTCTTCAGAAAGCACATCGTATAGGCCTAGACTGTCTTCAGAAAGCAGATGATCTAGGCCTAGACCGTCTTCAGAAAGCACATCGTATAGGCCTAGACTGTCTTCAGAAAGCAGATGATCTAGGCCGAGACTAGGTTTGGTAAAACTAAACATGGCGGTGTTCGCCTTCACAATCTCACTGGAATAAAGACTTCCTCCATTCCTGCCATTATTGAAAGAGATTGTGATATCTCACATCTCAAAATAGAGCTACTTAATGTTAGATCCTTCACTTCCAAGGCAGTTATAGTCAATGAACTAATCACTGATCATAACCTTGATGTGATTTGCCTGACTGAAACATTGCTTAAGCCTGATGAATTTACCAGTTAATCTGGACCCTGATCTCTCTTTTGACAAACATATCATGAATATTTCAAGGACAGCTTCTTTCCCCATATTGGTAACATTGCAAAAATCTGAAATTTTCTGTCCAAAAATGCAGAAAAATGCTTTTGTTACTTCTAGATTAGACTACTGCAATGCTCTACTTTCCGGCTAAAGCCCTAAATAAACTTATTAGTGCTAAACACGGCTGCTAGAATCCTGACTAGAACCAAAACATTAGATCATATTACTCCAGTGCTAGCCTCCCTACACTGGCTTCCTGTTAAGGCTAGGCTAATTTCAAGGTTTTACTGCTAACCTACAAAGCATTACTTGGGCTTGCTCCTACCTATCTTTCCGATTTGGTCCTGCCGTACATACCTACACGTACGATCACAAGACACAGGCCTCCTTATTGTCCCTTGAATTTCTAGCAAACAGCTAGAAGCAGGGCTTTCACCTATAGAGCTCCATTTTTATGGCATTGTCTGCCTACCCATGTGAGAGACGCAGACTCCATCTCAACCTATAAGGCTTTATTGAAGACTCATCTCTTCAGTAGGTCCTATGATTCAGTGTAGTCTGGCCCAGGGGTGTGAAGGTGAACGGAAAGGCACTGGAGCAACGAACCACCCTTGCTGTCTCTGCCTGGCTGGTTCCCCTCTCTCCACAGGGATTCTCTGCCTCTAACCCTATTACAGGGGCTGAGTCACTGGCGCTCTTCCATGCCGCCCCTAGGAGGGGTGCGTCACTTGAGTGGGTTGAGTCACTGACGTGATCTTCCTGTCCGGGTTGGCGCCCCCCTCAGGTTCTTGCCGTGGGGGAGATCTTCGTGGGCTATACTCGGCCTTGTCTCAGGATGGTAAGATGGTGGTTGAAGATATCCCTCTAGTGGTGTGGGGGCTGTGCTTTGGCAAAGTGGGTGGGGTTATATCCTGCCTGTTTGGCCCTGTCCCGGGGTATCGTCATACAGAGCCACAGTATCTCCCTCGCGTCTCAACCTCCAGTATTTTGCTGCAATACTTTGTGTCTGGGGGCGAGGACCTGAGCCCTAGGACCATGCCTCAGTACTACCTGGCCTGTTGACTCCTGGGTGTCCCCAGTCCACCTGGTCGTGTTGCTGCTCCAGTTTCAACTGTTCTGCCTGCGGCTATGGAATCCTGAACCTGTTCACCGGACGTGCTACCTGTCCCAGAGCTGCTGTTTTCAACTCTCTAGAGACAGCAGGAGCAGTAGAGATACTCTCAATGATCGTTTATGAAAAGTCAACTGACATTTACTCCTGAGGTGCTGACTTGTTGCACCCTCGACAACTAATGTGATTATTATTATTTGACCATGCTGGTCATTTATGAACATTTGAACATCTTGGCCATGTTCTGTTATATAACAGCCAGAAGAGGACTGGCCACCCCTCATAGCCTGGTTCCTCTCTAGGTTTCTTCCTAGTGTAACGGATGTGAAATGGCTAGCTAGTTAGCGGGTACGCGCTAGTAGCGTTTCAATCAGTTACGTCACTTGCTCTGAAACCTAGAAGTAGTGTTGCACCTTGCTCTGCAAGGGCCGTGGCCTTTGTGGAGCGATGGGTAACGATGCTTCGTGGGCGACCGTTGTTGATGTGTGCAGAGGGTCCCTGGTTCGCGCCCGTGTCGGGGCGAGGGGACGACGTAAAGTTATACTGTTACATTGATGCTGTTGACCCGGATCACTGGTTGCTGCGGAAAAGGAGGAGGTTGAAAGGGGGGTGAGTGTAACGGATGTGAAATGGCTAGCTAGTTAGCGGGTACGCGCTAGTAGCGTTTCAATCAGTTACGTCACTTGCTCTGAAACCTAGAAGTAGTGTTGCACCTTGCTCTGCAAGGGCCGCGGCTTTTGTGGAGCGATGGGTAATGACGCTTCGTGGGTGACTGTTGTCGATGTGTGCAGAGGGTCCCTGGTTCGCGCCCGTGTCGGGGCGAGGGGACGGTACTAAAGTTATACTGTTACACTAGGTTTTGGCCTTTCTAGGGAGTTTTTCCTAGCCACCGTGCTTCTACACCTGCATTGCTTGCTGTTTGGGGGGTTTTAGGCTGGGTTTCTGTACAGCACTTTGAGATATCAGCTGATGTATGAATGGCTTTATAAATACATTTGATTTGATAAGTGAATTGAAAGTCCCAAAAAGTGATTGGCTCTTACATTAAATGGAAGCTTTTTCATAAAAAATGCATGGCTCATCATTAACATAAAGCATGATTAAAGTGAGCAGACAGTTGCTGATACACATCTCAGGGTAGTTTTTGGTCCATAAAAGAGACATTGGAGATGCTTAGTTTGCTCCAAAAGAGCAGAGATGAATTCAGATGCTTTCTAATGTATGAAATGTAGGAAATCATCCTGTACATGTTGGGGGGGGGGGGCCAGAGAGATCCAGCGCTAGAGGTTCATGGGAACTGTAGTCTTCAAAGGTTTCTCAACACAACACATGCAAGCCAATTGTGGCAATAACAACTCATTCAAGCGCACAATGAGTTCACTTGATGTTTCTTGGAACAAAGTCACGTGGAACTAGTTCTGAGAATGAGTTCATTGGACTATACCCCTAGCTCAAAGGATATTCCCAGGGATTCACAATGGATTGGGAAGTATTTTTATGAAACAACACACAGGGCACAAACCCAGAACATACCCAGTGGAACCTCACAGTAATAAACCCAGAACATACCCAGTGGAACCTCACAGTATTAAACCCAGAACACACCCAGTGGAACCTCACAGTATTAAACCCAGAACACACCCAGTGGAACCTCACAGTATTAAACCCAGATCATACCCAGTGGAACCTCACAGTACTAAACCCAGAACATACCCAGTGGAACCTCACAATATTAAACCCAGAACATACCCAGTGGAACCTCACAGTATTAAACCCAGATCATACCCAGTGGAACCTCACAGTATTAAACCCAGATCATACCCAGTGGAACCTCACAGTATTAAACCCAGATCATACCCAGTGGAACCTCACAGTATTAAACCCAGAACATACCCAGTGGAACCTCACAGTATTAAACCCAGATCATACCCAGTGGAACCTCACAGTATTAAACCCAGAACATACCCAGTGGAACCTCACAGTATTAAACCCAGATCATACCCAGTGGAACCTCACAGTAATAAAACGCACACACACCTCTAATACCAGTCTGCACATATAAAGCCCATATTTAATAGACAGGAAGTATGTTTGTTCCGAGCCCACAGGAAGTGAGAGAAGTCCAACAGAATTCCACCATTTGAAACGCAGACATAGTTTTCCTGAAGTCCCTGTACTGTGTGATGGGGTTCAGACGCCTCTACGGCTCCTGGCTCCAAGGTACACACACAATCCCTCTGTATTAAGATTAAGCGCTGGCCTAATCCATGTCACAAATGGCTCCCTATTCCCTACCTAGTGCACTACTTTAGACCAGGGCCCATAACCACCCTATTCCCTACATAGTGCACTACTTTAGACCAGGGAGCATAACCACCCTATTCCCTACATAGTGGACTACTTTAGACCAGGGCCCATAACCACCTTATTCCATACATAGACCTATAACCACCCTATTCCCTACCTAGTGCACTACTTTAGACCAGGGCCCATAACCACCCTATTCCCTACACAGTGCACTCTAGTCAAATGTAGTGCCCTATGTAGGGAATAGGGTGCCATTTGGTACTGGGCTGCGGCGACTACTACTACTACTTGTAGGGCTGCGGCAACTACTACTACTACTACTACTTGTAGGGCTGCGGCAACTACTACTACTACTACTACTACTACTACTACTACTTGTAGGGCTGCAGCGACTACTACTACTACTACTACTACTACTTGTAGGGCTGCGGCAACTACTACTACTTGTAGGGCTGCAGCAACTACTACTACTACTACTACTTGTAGGGCTGCGGCAACTACTACTACTTGTAGGGCTGCGGCAACTACTACTACTACTACTACTTGTAGGGCTGCGGCAACTACTACTACTACTACTACTACTAGGGCTGCGGCTACTACTACTACTACTACTACTGCTACTACTAGTAGGGCTGCGGCGACTACTACTACTACTACTTGTAGGGCTGCGGCAACTACTACTACTACTTGTAGGGCTGCGGCAACTACTACTACTACTTGTAGGGCTGCGGCAACTACTACTACTACTTGTACGGCTGCGGCAACTACTACTACTTGTAGGGCTGCGGCGACTACTACTACTACTGCTACTGCTACTACTACTACTACTTGTAGGGCTGCGGCGACTACTACTACTACTTGTAGGGCTGCGGCAACTACTACTACTACTTGTAGGGCTGCGGCAACTACTACTACTACTACTACTTGTAGGGCTGCGGCGACTACTACTACTACTTGTAGGGCTGCGGCAACTACTACTACTACTTGTAGGGCTGCGGCGACTACTACTGCTGCTACTACTTCTACTACTTGTAGGGCTGCGGCAACTACTACTACTACTTGTAGGGCTGCGGCGACTACTACTGCTACTACTTGTAGGGCTGCGGCTACTACTACTACTACTACTTGTAGGGCTGCGGCGGCGACTACTACTACTTGTAGGGCTGCGGCAACTACTACTACTACTACTACTTGTAGGGCTGCGGCTACTACTACTACTACTACTACTACTACTACTTGTAGGGCTGCGGCTACTACTACTACTACTTGTAGGGCTGCGGCAACTACTACTACTACTTGTAGGGCTGCGGCTACTACTACTACTACTTGTAGGGCTGCGGCAACTACTACTACTACTTGTAGGGCTGCGGCTACTACTACTACTACTTGTAGGGCTGTGGCGACTACTACTACTACTACTACTACTTGTAGGGTTGCGGCGACTACTACTTGTAGGGCTGCGGCGACTACTACGACTACTACTACTACTACTACTACTACTTGTAGGGCTGCGGCGGCGACTACTACTACTACTTGTAGGTCTGCGGCGACTACTACGACTACTACTACTAGTAGGGCTGCGGCGACTACTACTACTACTACTACTACTTGTAGGGCTGCGGCGGCGACTACTACTACTACTACTTGTAGGGCTGCGGCGGCGACTACTACTACTACTACTTGTAGGGCTGCGGCGGCGACTACTACTACTACTTGTAGGGCTGCGGCGACTACTACTACTACTACTACTTGTAGGTCTGCGGCGACGACAACTACTTGTAGGGCTGTGACAAGTTGTTTATATGGATATGCTTCTTAATAAAAAAAACGTATTTGAAAACTAGACATTACACTTGGTTACCATGGCATTTCATTATTATTTCAAGTTATTACTTATAAATATTAACTCAACAAATTAATTAATGCCAGGTTGGAGAGGATGTGTCACTTTTCGTATTGACAACATGACTGGAATCAAAATAAATATATTTATTAATACATATATTTATACAGATCCTATTTTTGACGCACAAAACCATTCAAAATGAAGTCCGATGGGTTCTTCTACCTTAACCAAAATATTCACATAACAACACAAACTCTGCTGCTGTGGTCACTTGACGGCACTGGCAAGAGAGAAGGCCATGATGAGAGAACTAACAGCCTACTGAGAACAGGTCCTGGATTACAACCATGACTGGAGCTTTGGGTTCTTACTACGAGGAGGAGTCCAGACAGGCTGCTTTAGGAAACTTTCTGAATAGACATATAGGCCTATAGAGAGAAGCCGTGGACTAACACACACATACCCCTGTAAAAGCCCTCGTCAAGCAAAGCCACCAGCGTATGTCAGACACAAGAGAAAATATTTCTAATTTCCTTAAAAACAAATTTAAAAACCTAGGCCTACCTTTAAGCATTCTGAAAGTAGGCTACAAGATAATGAATCGACAAGTGAAGAGGACAGCTATCCTATGAACATTATATTATGATGATTGACAGTAAATTGCCTGTTTTACAGATGGCAGGCTACCACATGGGCATTCATAAAAGTGCATTGTGGGCCGACAATGTAGGCTACTATTCTACTTTGTGGGAATAGGAGAGCGGTAATGGTTTTTCTTGCAAATTGTCCAGAACCGGGCATAGCCAGTGTTGATTAGTCTATAAAAATACGTATCAAAGTATACCATGCCAGGTTGGAGAGGATTGTGACAACATTAGGCTATAGGCCTCAGAGCCAGAACAACCCTGTCCTCTGCTGTTGAATAATGAAAAGTCGACACATCCAACTTTTTTGAAGACAGATATATTTACAGTTGAAGTCGGAAGTTTACATACACCTTAGCCAAATACATTTCAACTCAGTTTTTCAGAATTCCTGACATTTAATCCAAATAAAAAAGTCCCTGTCTTAGGTCAGTTAGGATCACCACTTTATTTTAAGAATGTGAAATGTCAGAATAATAGCAGAGAAAGTTTTTATTTCAGGTTTTATTTCTTTCATCACATTCCCAGTGGGTCAGAAGTTTACATACACTCAATTAGTGTTTGGTAGCATTTCCTTTAAATTGTTTAACTGGGTCAAACGTTTTCGGGTAGCCTTCCACAAGCTTGCCACAATAAGTTGGGTGAATTTTGGCCCATTCCTCCTGACAAAGCTGGTGTAACAGAGTCAGGTTTGTCAGGCCTCCTTGCTTGCACAAGCTTTTTAAGTTCTGCCCACACATTTTCTATAGGATTGAGGTCAGGGCTTTGTGATGGCCACTCCAATACCTTGACTTTGTTGTCCTTAAGCCATTTTGCCACAACTTTGGAAGTATGCTTGGGGTCAGTGTCCATTTGGAAGACCCATTTGCGACCAAGCTTTAACTTCCTGACTGATGTCTTGAGATGTTGCTTCAATATATCCACATAATTTCCCTTCCTCATGATGCCATCTATTTTGTGAAGTGCACCAGTCCCTCCTGCAGCAAAGCACCCCCACAACATGATGCTGCTACCCCCGTGCTTCACAGTTGGGATGGTGTTCTTCGGCTTGCAAGCCTCCCCCTTTGTCCTCCAAACATAACGATGGTCATTATGGCCAAACAGTTCTATTTTTGTTTCATCAGACCAGAGGACATTTCTCCAAAATGTACGATCAAAATGTACGATGTGCAGTTGCAAACCGTAGTCTGGCTTTTTTATGGCGGTTTTGGAGCAGTGGCTTCTTCCTTGCTGAGCAGCCTTTCAGGTTATGTCGATATAGGACTCGTTTTACTGTGGATATAGATACTTTTGTACCCGTTTCCTCCAGCATCTTCACAAGGTCCTTTGCTGTTGTTCTGGGATTGATTTGCACTTTTCGCACCAAAGTACATTCATCTCTAGGAGACAGAACGTGTCTCCTTCCTGAGCTGTATGACGGCTGTGTGGTCCCATGGTGTTTGTACTTGCGTACTAGTGTTTGTACAGATGAACGTGGTACCTTCAGGCGTTTGGAAATTGCTCCCAAGGATGAACCAGACTTGTGAAGGTCTACCATTTTTTTTCTGAGGTCTTGGCTGATTTCTTTTGATTTTCCCATGTTGTCAAACAAAGAGGCACTGAGTTAGAAGGTAGGCCTTGAAATACATCCACAGGTACACCTTCAATTGACTCAAATGTTGTCAATTAGCCTATCAGAAGCTTCTAAAGCCATGACATCATTTTCTGGAATTTTCCAAGCTGTTTAAAGGCACAGTCACCTTAGTGTATGTAAACTTCTGACCCACTGGAATTGTGATACAGTGAATTATAAGTGAAATAATCTGTCTGTAAACAATTGTTGGAAAAATTACTTGTGTCATGCACAAAGTAGATGTCCTAACCGACTTGCCAAAACTATAGATTGTTAACAAGAAATTTGTGGAGTGGTTGAAAAACAAGTTGTAAAATTACTCCAACCTAAGTGTATGTAAACTTCCAACTTCAACTGTATTTACTAGCAAGCAATGAAAATGTGCGTGATATAAAAGAAAGTCCACTCGTGTTTATTTCTTACTGAAGTGCTCTACACCGTTCTGTTGGAAAGAGTTTGAGCTGTAGAATGTTTAATAGGCAGACTAAGTTACCAAAACAACAGCTTTTAATCATTAGTAGACACACCCGCTGTGAGGTCATGTTTATATACAGGAAAAACAAAGTTTAATAAACAAATACAAATTCCAAAAAATGAATGTAGGCCTATTGAAACAATTGGGACGGTTATTTATAAAAATGTTCAGGATGGTCCTCACTCATTATTAAATGCCTCTTTCCTTATCCTGGTTCTGTCCTGCTGAACCGGCCAAGTCAGGTCACACTCACAGTGACACAAAACTCACTGTACTCAGATTATGGCCTCTTTATAAAGGAAACAGTTACAGTACGACAGACAGATTAGTATTTTAACACCCCCCCCCCCCCCCTCCCAGATCCTGCCTGCATTCTCCACCACTAATCCCCCGCTCCACTCAAATACACACGATAGGAAAGTACCCATTCTAGAAAATATATATATTATTTAAAAAATTAAAAACACACTTCCTTCCCTTGAGGTGCTGGTAAGAACTCAGTTAGTCCATTTCCTGTACTGTGCCCCTCTCTACCGCTACACTACTCACTCATGATTAATGGTTGAAACCAGTCTATAATATCTACAGTGCATTGGGAAAGTATTCAGACACCTTGACTTTTTTGTTTCATTACAGTCTTATTCTAAAATTGATTAATTCGTCCGTCCCCCCCACACCACCAATCTACACACAATACTCCACAATGACAAAGCAAAAACTGGTTTTTAGACATTTTTGCAAACACATATATATAAAAATAATGAAATATCAGATTTACATAAGTATTCAGACCCTTTACTCAGTACTTTGTTGAAGCACCTTTGGCAGCAATTACAGCCTCAAGTCTTCTTTGGTATGACGCTCCTAGCTTGTCACACCTGTATTTGGGGAGTTTCTCCCCTTTTCTGTAGATCCTCTCAAGCTCTGTCAGGTTGGATGGGGAGCGTCGCTGCACAGCTATTTCCAGGTCTCTCCAGAGATGTTCGATCAGGTTCAAGTCGGGGCTCTGGCTGGGCCACTCAAGGACATTCAGAGACTAGTCCCGAAGCCACTCCTGCGTTGTCTTGGCTGTGTGCTTAGGGTCGTTGTCCTGTTGGAAGGTGTCCTGAGCGCTCTGGAGCAGCTTTTCATCAAGGATCTGTGTATTTTGCTCTGTTCATCTTTGCCTCGATCCTAACTAGTCTCCCAGTCCCTGCCACTGAAAACATCTCCACACGTTTTACAGAGGAGTGGCTTCGGTCTGGCGACTCCATAAAGTCCTAATTGGTGGAGTGCTGCAGAGATGGGAGAACCTTCCAGAAGGACAACCATCTTCACAGAGGAACTCTGTCAGAGTGACCACTGGGTTCTTCTCCCACGACTGCTCAGTTTGGCCTGGAGGCCAGCTCTAGGAAGAGTCTTGGTGGTTCCAGACTTCATCCATTTAAGAATGATGGAGGCCACTGTGTTATTGGGGACTTTCAATGCTGCAGAATTTTTTTGGTACCCTTCCCCAGATCTGTGTCGACATAATGCCATCTTGGAGCTCTACGGATAATTCCTTCAACCTCATGGCTTGGTTGTTAATCTGACATGCACTGTCATCTGTGGGACCTTACATAGACAGTTGCATGCCTTTCCAAATCATGTCCAATCAATTGAATTTACCACAGGTGGAATCCAATCAAGTTGTAGAAACATCAAGGATGATCAATGGAAACAGGATGACCGGAGCTCAATGTCGAGTCTCATAGCATAAGGGTCTGAATACTTATGTAAATACATTTTTATTTTATTTATTTTTTAAAAACTTTTTTAAAGATTTGCAAAAATCTCTCAAAACCTGTTTTCGCTTTGTCATTATGGGGTATTGTGTGTAGAACAATGAGGAACATTTTATATTTAATCAATTTTAGAATAAAGCTGTTAAGTAACAAAATGTGGAAAAAGTCAAGGGGTCTGAATACTTTCCCGAATGCACTGTAGATATTAAAGTGTACTTACACTGTACGTCTCATTGGCTGCAGGAGTCATTGAGTGACCTCTACTACTCTCCTCAGCCAATGAGACAGACAGCAAGACACTGGCACATTTTGCTGCAGGCTACATCTGAGCCTGTGTTTGATACGGACTTGTGTAGAGACAGTCACTCAAAATCAAATCAAATTGCATTTGACGTGTACACACAGTATTTTTTGCAGATGTTATTGCAGGTGCAGCAAAATACTTGTTTTTCTAGCTCCAGTATTCATATCTAGCAATACACAGACAAATCCCCCAAAATAAAAAGAATGAAGAAATAACAGTACGAGCGATGTCCGGAATATAAATATACCCTACATTACAAAAAGTATGTGGACACCTGCTCATTGAACATCTCATTCCAAAATCATGGGCATTAATATGGAGTTGGTCCCCTCCCTTTGCTGCTATAACAGCCTCCACTCTTCTGGGAAGACTTTCCACTAGATGTTGTAACATTACTGAGGGGACTTTCTTCCATTCAGCCTCAAGAGCATTAGTGAGGTCAGGCACTGATGTTGGGCGATTAGGCCTGGCTCGCAGTTGGCGTTCCAATTCATCCCAAAAGTGTTCGATGGGGTTGAGGTCAGGGCTCTGTGCAGGACAGTCAAGTTCTTCCACACCGATCTCGACAAACACATTTATGTACTAACCTTGCTTTGTGCACAGAGGTATAAGTAATGCTGAAACAGGAAAGGGCCTTCAACAAACTGTTGCCACAAAGTTGGAAGCACAGAATCATCTAGAATGTCATTGTATGCTGTAGCGTTAAGATTTCCCTTCACTGGAACTAAGAGGCCTAGCCGGAACCATGAAAAACAGTCCCAGACCATTATTCCTCCTCCACCAAACTTTACAGTTGCACCATGCAGTCGGGCAGGTAGCATTCTCCTGGTATCTGCCAAATCCAAATTCGGCCATCGGACTGCCAGATGGTGAAGCGCGATTCATCACTCCAGAGAACACGTTTCCACTACTCCAGAGTCCAACTCCAGCCGGCACTTGGCATCGCGCATGTGGATCTTAGGCTTGTGTGCTGCTGCTCGGTCATGGAAACCCATTTCATGACGCTCCAGACGAAATGTTATTGTGCTAACGTTGCTTCCAGAGGTAGTTTGGAACTCGGTAGTGAGTGTTGCAACCGAGGACAGAGGACTTTTATGCTCTACGTGCTTCAGCACTCGGCGGTCCTGTTCTGTGAGCTTGGGTGGCCTACCACTTCCCAGCTGGTTATGCTCTTAAAGTTGTAAAACAGGTCTGATTGTCATATTTTGGTGAAAAACCTCAGATCCAAGAGAGGGGATTTAACCGCTCACCTAATCTGCTTTAAAACAAAGTGACATTGTACTATGAGGTCAAGCAAGGAGCTCACAGGGCCATATCAGGGCTTCATAACCAAGCTAAGCTATACTTTGTCCAGCAGCACTGAGCATTTTTACATCATTCTAGATGAGTGAGCATAGACTGTGTGGGGCTGGGTGTACCGGGTGTGGCCTGGTGTACCGGGTGTGGCCTGGTGTACCGGGTGTGGCCTGGTGTACCGGGTGTGGCCTGGTGTACCGGGTGTGGCCTGGTGTACTGTAGGGGGCTGGGTGTACTGTAGGAGGCTGGGTGTACTGTAGGAGGCTGGGTGTACTGTAGGAGGCTGGGTGTTCTGTAGGAGGCTGGGTGTACTGTAGGAGGCTGGGTGTACTGTAGGAGGCTGGGTGTACTGTAGGAGGCTGGGTGTACTGTAGGGGGCTGGGTGTACTGTAGGGGGCTGGGTGTACTGTAGGGGGCTGGGTGTACCGGGTGTGGCTGGGTGTACTGTAGGGGGCTGGGTGTACTGTAGGGGGCTGGGTGTACTGTAGGGGGCTGGGTGTACTGTAGGGGGCTGGGTGTACTGTAGGGGGCTGGGTGTACTGTAGGAGGCTGGGTGTACTGTAGGAGGCTGGGTGTACTGTAGGGGGCTGGGTGTACTGTAGGGGGCTGGGTGTACTGTAGGAGGCTGGGTGTACTGTAGGAGGCTGGGTGTACTGTAGGGGGCTGGGTGTACTGTAGGGGGCTGGGTGTACTGTAGGGGGCTGGGTGTACTGTAGGGGGCTGGGTGTACCGGGTGTGGCTGGGTGTACTGTAGGGGGCTGGGTGTACTGTAGGAGGCTGGGTGTACTGTAGGGGGCTGGGTGTACTGTAGGGGGCTGGGTGTACTGTAGGGGGCTGGGTGTACTGTAGGGGGCTGGGTGTACTGTAGGGGGCTGGGTGTACTGTAGGGGGCTGGGTGTACCGGGTGTGGCTGGGTGTACTGTAGGGGGCTGGGTGTACTGTAGGGGGCTGGGTGTACTGTAGGGGGCTGGGTGTACCGGGTGTGGCTGGGTGTACTGTAGGAGGCTGGGTGTACTGTAGGGGGCTGGGTGTACTGTAGGGGGCTGGGTGTACCGGGTGTGGCTGGGTGTACTGTAGGGGGCTGGGTGTACTGTAGGAGGCTGGATGTACTGTAGGGGCCTGGTGTACCGGGTGTGGCTGGGTGTACTGTAGGGGGCTGGGTGTACTGTAGGGGGCTGGGTGTACTGTAGGGGGCTGGGTGTACTGTAGGGGGCTGGGTGTACCGGGTGTGGCTGGGTGTACTGTAGGGGGCTGGGTGTACTGTAGGAGGCTGGATGTACTGTAGGGGCCTGGTGTACCGGGTGTGGCTGGGTGTACTGTAGGGGGCTGGGTGTACTGTAGGGGGCTGGGTGTACTGTAGGAGGCTGGGTGTACTGTAGGGGGCTGGGTGTACTGTAGGGGGCTGGGTGTACTGTAGGGGGATGGGTGTACTGTAGGGGGATGGGTGTACTGTAGGGGGATGGGTGTACTGTAGGGGGCTGGGTGTACTGTAGGAGGCTGGGTGTACTGTAGGAGGCTGGGTGTACTGTAGGAGGCTGGGTGTACTGTAGGGGGCTGGGTGTACTGTAGGAGGCTGGGTGTACTGTAGGGGGCTGGGTGTACTGTAGGGGGCTGGGTGTACTGTAGGGGGCTGGGTGTAACTAAAATATTTAGGTTTAAATAGGACTTGAAAGAACAAAACATTTCACAACCCCAAGTCCTTAGTGTAGTACATTGCACTGACATAGCACTTGGTCATAACACACCTTCAACGTGTTGCCAGGACAACAACCTCTCCCTCAACGTCAGCAAAAGTAAGGAGTTGATTGTTGACTTCAGGAAGCAGAGGAGGGAACCCGCCCCGATCCAAATCAACAGGACTGCAGTGGAGAGCGTCAGCAGTTTTAAGTTCCTCTGCGTCCACGTCACTGAGGACTTGACATGGACCATCACCACCACTCTGGTCAAGAGGGAGCAACAGCGTCTCTACTTCCTAAGGCGGCTGAAGAAATTTGGCATGCCACCCCGGGTCCTCTCCAAATACAGGTCCACTGCACCATCGAGAGCATCCTGACCGGTTGCATCACGGCCTGGTACGAGAATTTCTCCGTCCACAACCGCAAGGCCCTCCGGCGGGTGGTGAAGACAGCCCAGTACCTCACTGGCACCACGCTCCTGTCAATCCAGGACATCTAGTTGAAACAGTGCCTGAAGAAGGCCCGCAGCATCATCAAGGACCCCACACACCTCAGCCACGAGCTGTTCACCCCCTGACCGTCAGGCAGACGGTACCAGACCAAGAGGTCTGATAGAAACTGTCTCTGAGTCAGTTTCTATCTACAAGCCATTAGACAGCTGAACACTTGAACTGGACTGACCACCTGCTCTGACTCTCTGCACCTTAACACACACACACACACACACACACACACACACACACACACACACACACACACACACACACACACACACACACACACACACACACACACACACACACACACACACACACACACACACACACACACACACACACACACACCTCTTATTGTGATTGCTAAATACTGCACAATTGAAACACTTGCCGCCCATCTTCAACCAAAACACATGTAAATATTGGACAATAAATTGTGCCTTCCTGTATTATATTAATATATATATATATTAAATGTTTGTTCTATTCTACTGAGACATTTACTTTCTGTTTGTATTCTTATCTTGTATTATCTCTTATTGTCGTTGCATTGAGGAGAAGGAACCTGCAAGTAAGCATTTTATTGAACAGTGTCGACCATGTGTATCCTCTCCATATGACTAACACAACTTGAAACACATTTGCCTTGAAAGATAAGATCTATAAAACGGTGCCAAATGGATATCTTGCGATAGCAATACCTGGCATTCAGACACAGTAGTCTTAGTGTGACTGTAGTGAGAAGTGTGACGCATTGCCACCTATTGTCCAATCATCACCTATGATGGAATTGCTGTGGTTTTCTATCGGATATTGGGAAATTATATTGCAGTCCGAATAGGCTTGATTTTATAAACAGGGTAACTTTATATTGATGTGGATCGATGCCTACTGATCCACAATGTATTGCCTGGAAGTGTCAATCATGTATGAATCCCCAAGGAATAAGGGGTTAACTTACATTGTATTACAAAATGGCAATGCCTTGTGAGGTATTATGACAAACAGTGAAAGTCCTGTCAAATTGTTTACTAGTAACCCGGGACCTGTGCCAACCTCTAAAATCATATCACAAGAGTCTGGTTGGGGTGATTTGAAAATAATAATAATAATAATAATTAAATCACTGGAATGGATTTCACATGCTAGGAATCTGCAGTAAAATAACTGTCGCAACAGACAAACAAAAAACATTTATGGAACTGACCACGTATGTTGATCCATTTTCTCCCGAACGAACCTCCGTTTCCGGAATGGAGAAATGCATTTTAGATGGACCACAGGACGAGAGGACCACTATTTTGGATGAAAAGGGCACCACAAATCTAGAAGGTAAAGTCTATTGAGAAAGTGGTCTTGCACTCCTCTGCATTTACTCGGTAATCCAGTGTTCCGTTCGTTTGTTCAATCCGAGGCGATAGAAAAAAAATGTTGTTTATCCAACAATGTCTGCTGCACTGGACTGGATTAGTATAAAACTTCTCCCACGTCAGTACTCTTAATAAACTTTTCCCACTAGCGTCCTCCTAGCAGCCATGTTGCAGATGTAGGTAATTGCAGATTCATGGTTGGCTGTAAAAAAAAACATATATTTATTCGTCGACTGTATGTGAAGGTCCAAAAACATTCACCGTTACCGTTGGCCCTGTTATAACAATCCGTTCTCAATTCGTACCGTCGATTCCATTCATTTGCTTTCTCATTAGAACTTTTGGATGAAAGGGCGCAGTTAGCTCCTGACAAGCCCCGTCACTTCCCTAAATGGTATAAACGGCTGAGGCGTGTGTGTCGTGAACAATATTATTGTGATCAACGGTAGGTGGAACTGGCGGTTCGCCTTCAAAATAAAAGTCCCCTATTGAAACTGATACAAACGGATAAAAATAGTGGAAACATGCCATAATTGGACTAGATAATGATAGACCAGGTTGGAATGTGGTTAAATTCAACGAAATACAATTATTAGTTAATAAAAATTGAGTAGTCTGCCCCCCCAAAAGTTCAAATTAGTTGAAATCGCACTGTCGGCATGAAATGGGGCAGTCTACTCAGTAGTCTCGCGTTGCCATACCTCCATTATTACTTTGCTGTCACGCCTCCCTTAGAGGTCTGTTGAATTTTGTATTGCAAAAATGGTTTGAATGGTCTGCTGGCTCCCAGCAGCAAGATTTCTGATTGAAGGAAAGTTGTTCCGTAAGCTAGCTAGTTGGCAACATTGCAGAAATTTGAAGAAAACCTGGAGGAAAAACTGAATTCTGTTTATCCAGAAGTGTACTCTATACACATAATCGACACACACTATATGGCCAAAAGTATCTCATTCCAAAATCATGGACATTAATATGGAGTTGGTCCCCCCCTTTGCTGCTATAACAGCCTCCACTCTTCTGGGAAGCCTTTCCACTAGATGTTGGAACATTGCCGTGGGGGCTTGCTAACATTCAGCCACAAGAGCATTAGTGAGGTCGGGCACTGATGTGGGGCGATTAGGCCTGGCTCGCAGTCGGCATTCCAATTCATCCCAAAGATGGGGTTGAGGTCGGGGCTCTGTGCAGGCCAGTCAAGTTCTTCCACACCATTCTCGACAAACCCTTTCTGTATGGACCTCGCTTTGTGCATGTGGGCCTTAGTATTCTGAAACAGGAAAAGGCCTTCCCCAAACTGTTGCTACAAAGTTGGAAGCACAGAATCGTCTAGAATGTCATTGTATGTTGTAGCGTTAAGATTTCCCTTCACTGGAACTAAGGGGTCCGAACCATGAAAAACAGCCCCAGACCATTATTCCTCCTCCACTAAACTTTACAGTTGGCACTATGCATTTGTGCAGGTAGTGTTCTCCTGGTATCCGCCAAACCCAGATTCGTCTGTTGGACTGCCAGATGGTGAAGCGTGATTCATCACTCCAGAGAATACGTTTCCACTTCTCCAGAGTCCAATGATGGCGAGCTCTACACCACTCCAGATGACGCTTGGCATTGCGCATGCTGATCTTAGGCTTGTGTGCGGCTGAGTATTGGAACCCGAGTACAGATGATTTGTACACGCTACGCACTTCAGCACTCGGCAGTCCCGTTCTGTGAGCTCGTGTGGCCTACCACTTTGTGTCTGAGCCGTTGTTGCTCCTAGACGTTTCCACTTTACAATAATAGCTCTTACAGTTGGCCGGGGCAGCTCTAGCAGGGCAGGAATTTGACAAACTGACTTGTTGGGGAGATGGCATCCTATGGTGGTGCCACGTTGAACTTCTCTGAGCTTTTCAGCACTGGCCTTTCTACTGCCAATGTTTGTCTATGGAGACTGCATGGCTGTGTGCTCATTTTGTACACCTGTCAGCATAAGGCTTGTTTTTCTTTGGGGGAAACACATTCTTTGGGGGCCAGGAAGGAGCTGGTATGATGTACATTACTGACAGTTTTAGATTTTAGTGATGTTAAATATATGCAGGCCTCAACCACTAACCTGAGAGCACTTTATTCAGTGTATCATGCAGCCCTCAGGTTCATTACAAATCAAAAGCGTCTAACACATCATCGTGATCTCTACAGCGCTGTTGGCTGGTCGTCATTGACCTTGCGTAGTCTTAAACACTGGTTGGTATACACTGATTTATAAGGCCATATTGGGTAAAATGCCATTTTATCTCGGTTCTTTTTTAGTCAGATTGGTAAATAAATATCAATTACGGTCCCATTCTGATTTGCTTCTAACAGTACCAAGAATTAAAACAGGTCATGGTAGAAATAGTTTTAGTTACTCAATTCTCTCCTGAACATTTTAAAATGTGATGATCACGTTTCGTTGGAGTTTAAACACTTGATCGATGTATATATCATAGAAGAGTGTAATTGTCTTAAGGACAGCTGTTTTTAGTCAACATGTTTGTGTTTTTAATGTAATATGTAATTGTTGTACTGTATGTGTGTTTATAGTTGTGTGTAATGTTGTGTTAGTGTATGTATGTTGTTTTGTCTGAAACGTTGTTCCCCCTGCTGCTATTGGACCAGGTCTCTCTTGAAAAAGAGATGTTATCTCAATGAGAAAAGCCTGTACAAATGAAGGTTAAATAAATAAAAACAGTTGTGGCTGAAATAGCCAAATCCACTAATTTAAAGGCGATGACTTATGGCCATGTAGTGTACATCAACATATTTTTATGTGGTTTTAATCTGCTATTTCCAGGCCATCCTCATGCACTGTTGCACCTATGAGACTATTATAGCCCCACAGTGTCATAATACCCATAAAACCTGACGGTCAAACAGGGAAATGGTTCCAATCGTTTTTCCATGAAAAAAATAAGGGCTGTGTTTTGTGTAGAATTACCCTGGTGTGACGTGTTGATAACCATGGACATCTCACAAGGTGACTTTTACCAATATACAGTACCAGCCAAAAATTTAGACACACCTACTCATTCAAAGGCTTCATTTGTTACTATTGTCTACATTGTAGAATAATAGTTAAGACATCAGAACTATGAAATAACACATATGGAATCATGTAGTAACCAAAAAAGTGTTATAGAAATCAAAATGTATTTTAGATTTTAGATGCCTCAAAGTAGCCACCCTTTGCCTTGATGACTGCTTTGCGCACTCTTGGAATTCTCTCAACCAGCTTCATGAGGAATGCTTTTCCAACAGTCTTGAAGGAGTTCCAACATATGCTGAGCACTTGTTGATTGCTTTTCCTTCACTCTGCGGTCCGACTCTTCCCAAACCATCTCAATTGGGTTGAGGTCGGGTGATTGTGGAGGCCAGGTCATCTGAGGCAGCACTCCATCACTCTCCTTCTTGGTCAAATAGCCCTTACACAGCCTGGAGGTGTGTTGGGTCAACGTCCTGTTGAAAAACAAAAAGTCCCACTAAGCGCAAACCAGATGGGATGGCGTATCGCTGAAGAATGCTGTGGTAGCCATGCTGGTTAAGTGTGCCTTGAATTGTAAATAAATCACTGACAGTGTCACCAGCAAAGCACCCCTACACCATCTCACCTTCTCCTCCATGCTTCACGGTGGGAACCACACTCTGTGTCTCACAAAGGCACGGCGATTGGAATAAAAAATCTCAAATTTGGACCAAAAGACAGATTTCCACTAGTCTAATGTCCATTGGTCATTTTTCTTGGTCCAAGTAAGTCTCTTCTTCTTATTGGTGTCCTTTAGTAGTGGTTTCTTTGCAGCAATTTGACCATGAAGGCCTGATTCAACCAAATCTCCTCTGAACAGTTGATGTTGAGATGTGTCTGTTACTTGAAATAAACGCTCTGTGAAGCGTTTATTTGTGCTGCAATTTTTGAGGCTGGTAGCTGTAATAAACTTATCCTCTGCAGCAGAGGTAACTCTGGGTATTCCTTATCTGTGGCGGTCCTCATGAGAGCCAGTTTCATCATAGCGCTTGATGGTTTTCGTGACGGCACTTGAAGAAACTTCCAAAGTTCTTAAAATGTTCTGCATTGACTGACCTTAATGTCTTAAAGCAGGGGTGGGCAATTCCAGTCCTCGAGGGCTTGATTGGTGTCACCGTTTTACCCCCAGCCCCAGCTAACACACCAATAATCACCTAATCATGATCTTCAGTTTAGAATGCAATTTCATTAATCAGCTGTGTTTGCTAGGGATGGAGAAAAAGTGTGCCACCAATCAGGCCGCCGAGGACTGGAGTTGCCCACCCCTGTCTTAAAGTAATGATGGACTGTCGTTTCTCTTTGCTTATTTGAGCTGTTCTTGCCGTAATATGGACTTGGTCTTTTACCAAATAGGGCTATCTTCTGTATACCAGCCCTACCTTGTCACAACACAACTAATTGGCTCAAACGCATTAAGAAGGAAAGAATTTCCACAAATTAACTTCCAGGTGACTACCTCATGAAGCTGGTTGAGAGAATACCAAGAGGGTGGCTACTTTGAAGAATCTCAAATATAAAATATATTTGGATTTGTTTAACACTTTTTTGGTTACTACATGATTCCATAATGTGTTATTTCATTGTTTTGATGTAAAAATAAAGAAAAACCCTGGAATCAGTAGATGTGTCCAAACTTTTGTCTGGTACTGTACATCAGTAAACTAAAGAGTAGCCAGTTTCTGCTCTGCTTGCTTTTACAACTCGGTGAAAGAGCGTAACACATACACACTGAACTATGCTCTTCTGTGCTGGTCCAGCCATCCTTCCAGAAGCTTTGCCTTCACACAGCCTGACAGCCTTTGGTCCTTCTACCATGTTTCTGCCATGTGGTCCAGCCAACCACTCTGAGGCATACGCATGGTTCTAAAGCACACCGTTGCTGTTTTTTGTATCACATTGCAATGATAAAACAAAAAATGCAATTTCAGAATTTGGGAGGGACATGACACCCCCATCGCTCGTGAAAGTTGCGCCCCTGGGTGGTATAATCACATCCTAAAGTGAACAACAAAAATGTTTCGCTTTATGAAATTGCAGTTTCTACTTCATCTAAAACCCCAATATATTGTATTCCTGTGGTATTTATGCTGACTGAGGAACACACACACACACACACACACACACACACACACGGTTGAGTAATTTCTGAATGCAATAGAAAGAGACCCTGGAAAGAGACGCTGTTTCCCTGCAACACATTGCCTGTACTAGTGATAGATCCATAGCAGGTATGAAAGTCTTTAATAGGGACACTATGAAGACATAATTGCAGCACTGTTGGAAAATAGTTACTGTAGTGGCCATTTAAAGAGATCTAGAGGTCTGTACAAGTCATTTAATACGGCAGGCTAGTGGACTTTGTAAGTCCCAGTACAGAGGTAAGGATGAGAGGTATAAGATGGGCAAGTACATTTTCAGTTTACTGTTGAACTCTACCAAGTCAAGATTACATTAAATCCATTGTGTATGATATTTGCATAGCTGTTAGGTAGCATAAAGTAACTCAATATTGGTGAAGGTCAGCTTAGATAAACTACAGAGTTAAATAGACAAATTGAACTCTGTTCCAGAGGAAAAACAAGACAACGTGGATGTTTTGGAGTCTGATAACTCTGAGGAGGACTTTGGGAAAGAAGCACTCGAGGAAAAAGCTAAATCACCTTTCAGTGAGTGGTTTGAAAAAAATCAGGAAGCAGGCCCTCGAAGATATTGTCCATTGCGCTGATAAAAAAAAACAGTACTATGGACAAAAGTTTATAAACTAATTTCCTTCCTGTAATCCCAATCTGGTTTGACTTTATGACAGGACATTTACAGAGATTCTCATCAGTATCCTACAAAATAAAGTCAGAATCAAAAAAGCACAGCAGTGAGTGAGGCTATGTTTAAAAATACTAAAATGTTATACTTTGAATATAAAAAACATAGATCAGATGAGTGTATAACTAAATTGCACCCTTTGATTATAGTTTATGAGAGAGTCCTCTGTATAAAAATCCAGAAGAAGCTATCAAAAAAAGAATTGACACAGCCACAACCCATAGAAACATGGCGGAAACATGGCGGAAACATAGTAGAAACATGGCAGAAACATGGTAGAAACATGGCAGAAACATGGTAGAAACATGGCAGAAACATGGTAGAAACATGGCAGAAACATGGTAGAAACATGGCAGAAACATGGTAGAAACATGGTAGAAACATGGCAGAAACATGGTAGAAACATGGTAGAAACATGGTGGAAACATGGTAGAAACATGGCAGAAACATGGCAGAAACATGGTATAAACATGGCAGAAACATGGTAGAAACATGGCAGAAACATGGCAGAAACATGGCCGAAACATGGTAGAAACATGGTGGAAACATGGTAGAAACATGGCAGAAACATGGTAGAAACATGGCGGAAACATGGCGGAAACATGGCGGAAACATGGCAGAAACATGGTAGAAACATGGTCGAAACATGGCCGAAACATGGTAGAAACATGGCCGAAACATGGCCGAAACATGGCCGAAACATGGTAGAAACATAGCAGAAACATGGTAGAAACATGGCCGAAACATGGTAGAAACATGGTAGAAACATGGCAGAAACATGGTAGACACATGGCAGAAACATGGCCGAAACATGGTCGAAACATGTCCGAAACATGGCCGAAACATGGCAGAAACATGGCCGAAACATGGTAGAAACATAGCAGAAACATGGCAGAAACATGGTCGAAACATGGCAGAAACATGGCAAAAACATGGCAGAAACATGGTAGAAACATGGCAGAAACATGGCAGAAACATGGTCGAAACATGGTCGAAACATGGCTGAAACATGGTAGAAACATGGTAGAAACATGGTAGAAACATAGCAGAAACATGGTAGAAACATGGCAGAAACATGGTCGAAACATGGCCGAAACATGGTAGAAACATAGCAGAAACATGGCAAAAACATGGTAGAAACATGGCAGAAACATGGCAGAAACATGGCAGAAAACAAACCGGCCACCTAAGCTCCCCCGTAGGTCTTCTCAAGGTCCATCTGCTAAGAAATCCAAAATAGTTTCCCTGAATAACAACCCATGCAAGAAGCATAAAACCGGAGGCCCAGTTTAATAAACCTGATGCACAGAAAGATCTAGAATCCCTCCAGTATTCAGTGAGTGTAGCTATTGGAAATGTTGGTACGTTTCCAAAAACAAGCTGTTGCCTCAACTGATCCATACAGTCATTTTTACATTTACAGGCAGTGAAATATATTTTCATTATGAATAAAACTCAGCTTAAAAATAACTTTACTGTTCTACTTCAGTCTGCAAGTTGGAGTCCAGGCTACACCTTTCAACACGCCTAATTTTATTTTGATTAATAAAACTATACTGAACAAAAATATAAACGCAACATGCAACAACTTCAAAGGTTTTACTGAGTTACAGTTGTGGTATCACAGGAGGTCTGGGTAATAAAGGGGAGGTACGTGAGGCGACGTTGGCTCCCTCTGCTGGGAATACGGGAGCTGGGCACCCCGACATGGACAGCTCTAAGTGGAGGTAATTAGAGGAAAGTGCCAACCAGCCGTGGAGGCCAAATAAAAGGAGAACGGGGAGAGACCGACACCAAGTCACAGTAGAGAAGAAGGACCGAGGCAAACCGAAGTGATTTTCTTTGTTATATTTAATTTCTGTTTTAGTGAAGTTGTTTTTGCGGACTAAAGCCTCCATGTCTCTGTGTCAATCTCTGCACGCTCAATCCAACACCTCGCGGTTTACCACACAGTTCATATAAGGAAATCAGTCAATTGGGTCTCCCCAGTGGCACAGCCTCTATCATCTCAGTGCTAGAGGTGTCACTACAGACCCTGGTTTGATTCCAGGCTGTAACACAACCGGACGTGATTGGGAGTCCGATAGAGCGGCACACAATTGGCCCAGTGTCGTCCGGGTTGGGGTTTGGCCAGGGTAGGCCATCATTGTAAATAAGAATTTGTTCTTAACTGACTTGCCAAGTTATATAAAGGTAAGAAAATAATAATAATAAATTGCGCAGGTGCACCTTGTGCAGGGGGCAATAAAAGGCCACTCTAAAATGTGCAGTTTTGTCACACAGCCATTTATGTCTCAAGGTTTGAGGGAGCATCCAATTGGCATGCTGAATGCAGGAATGTTCACCAGAGCTGTTGCCAGAGAATTGAATGTTCATTTCTCCACCATAAGCCGCCTCCAACGTCGTTTTAGAGAATTTGCTCCACCCTCATGGAGTCTGTTTCTGACCGTTTGAGCAGACACATGCACATTTGTGGCCTGCTGGAGGTCATTTTGCAGGGCTCTGGCAGTGCTCCTCCTTGCACAAAGGCGGAGGTAGCGGTCCTGCTGCTGGGTTGTTGCCCTCCTACGGCCTCCTCCACGTCTCCTGATGTACTGGCCTGTCTCCTGGTAGCGCCTCCATGCTCTGGACACTACGCTGACAGACACAGCAAACCTTCTTGCCACAGCTCGCATTGATGTGCCATCCTGGATGAGCTGCACTACCTGAGCCACTTGTGTGGGTTGTAGACTCCGTCTCATGCTACCACTAGAGTGAAAGCACCGCCAGCATTCAAAAGTGACCAAAACATCAGCCAGGAAGCATAGGAACTGAGAAGTGGTCTGTGGTCACCACCTGCAGAACCACTCCTTTATTGGGGGTGTCTTGCTAATTGCCTATAATTTCCACCTTTTGTCTATTCCATTTGCACAACAGCATGTGAAATTTATTGTCAATCAGTGTTGCTTCCTAAGTGGACAGTTTGATTTCACAGAAGTGTGATTGACTTGGAGTTACATTGTGTAAGTGTTCCCTTTATTTTTTTGAGCAGTGTATATAACAACATTCAACGCTTGTTTTAGCATGATCTAGTCCAATTGTGGCATGATACCACTATTTTTATCCGTTTGCGTCAGTTTCAATGGGGGACTTTTATTTTGAAGGCGAACCGCCGATTCCACTATTGTTGCTCACGGCAATGTTCTCAACACACTGGTATGATTGAGAGAGTGAAAACAAGCACTGATGTGTTACATTTGTTGCCTCTTTCTGCGTCTTGAAGTTATCAGGTTTAGGTTTCATTGGTTCATAGGTTTCATTGGTTCATTGGTTTCATTGGTTGGCGAGCAAGCAGTTCAGGAAACAGACCAAATGTGATACAAATCCCAAGAAAACGGACTACATTGTAGCCGTTAAGCAATAATGTAACCAATATGTATCAAATCGCTCTTCAAGAAGCGTTGCGACAGTCCGCTGGTCCAAACCATTTTTTGGTAGAGGGGACCACATTTTTTTTTAGACATTACAAAACAACAATGTGCCAATTTTTTAAAAGGAATTTCCACGAATAATATACATGTATTTTAATCTGTAGGCAAGACATACATAACATAGGCTATATATTATGTTTTCTAACAACAGCTGCAAATCACTTACGTAAATTATTTCTTCATCGTTTTCTGACCCCTCTACTGTAATGGTATATTTCAGAGTGTCGGGATGGTCAGATGACGGTGAATTTGAGAACAATCATCTGGCAGCTTCCAAAATCAATTGAAATGTTTTCTTAATAACAAAATTATTTTAGATTAAATTGTTTAAAAAATTATGAAATTAGGTATTTTGGCCATGCAGGCCTGTCCATTTTCTTTGTTTTGAAGGCAAGAAACAAAGAAACATGGTTAATGAATAATGAATAATGCAACACCCCGTGTATATTGTATTGGTGTACAAATATTTTGGATATGAGATCCTGTTTATAGGCTGGGCTCTGCAAAAAGGTCGGACAATTTGTAACGCTATGAAGCACTGGCTGCTTTCAAACACACACGGATTGGTTTTCTTTATTTTTTTATCGTCTCAGTCTTATTGATTATTCGTTCATGTGAAAAGACTGATAACCTGATAATAGAACTAGCAATACCGGATGTCCCCACGTTACCATACTGTGATTTAACCAATCCAGGTCTTGTAGAGATCAGACAATGATACAAAGGAAACGAAACAAGGAAACACGCGAGTGTATTAAGGAAGCGTCCGTGATTTTAGTCGCTTACAGTCACATGTTTATCTTGTATAGATCATATGACTATCGCGTTCAAAAATGACAGCTGGATCCAGCCAGCAGAATGCAGCAGTGGTCTTATTAATCATTCATTTATATTTATATGGGGGTTATCAACTGACTGAGTTACAGGTAAGGGTCTGCTTCAGCTCTATGCTATACAGGAATGCTGCGCAGCGCCATAACCTGTTATTTACATTGTAACTGCTGCTAGTAGGCAGCACTCAGAAGTGTTGTTACATTGCAACGGCTGCTACACTCAAGAGTATAGTTGTTACATTGTTTATACACTCGGATGTGTTACATTGTATTGTTACATTGTAACTACCATTCTACTTGGCTACACTCATTGTTGTTATTGTAATTTACATCTTGACCTGTTTCATTGGGCGCTACGTCATCTTCACGGGGTCTTGCCCCACTAGGGAATGGACATCTGCAGTGTTTGTAACGGCAATATGGAGAAGAGCCGGTCTCTAGGCATAGATCGCATTTAGTTTGGGAGATTGCAAAATATGACCTTTTCTTTCAAGACAGGATAAATATATTGTTTCCGGTGATAATATAACATGTTTTGTTTTAGTTACTTTTTTCTCAACTTGTTTCTCTAACTTTATAGCAAGTCAAGCTAGCTTACAGTGCAGAGCTAAAAGCTACGCTAAGTTGAAAATACCACTGTAGCTAACGTTAGCGACCTCCGCCTAATAAATATCATAAAAACAAACGACATTAGGGTCACAATAAACTAAAACTGGAGGCAAAAGTAATATAATCAAATTGGCTTAACAGCCAATGTGTATTATTTAACATGACTATTAAAATGGTACTTATATGAATGGGTAATTGTTTACAAGTTACTAGCTATCCCATAAAGCCAACACCGAAAACCACATATTTTCATCTTCTGTAGTTTGGTAACCTCCTGTTCTTCTACGGACTGTCTGGACTGAAGATGTCGTAAAGTGGCATCCATCTCGCACACAGATCTTTCAACCACAACTGGGCGGTGTGATTCCACTCCGTTGTGGACGTCCCCATTGAAATGCATGATATCCGGCGCCTTGTTCACATTAGCATGTTATGCCGGATGAAATTAATTTCAATGGGGACGTCCACAACGGAGTGGAATCGCAACGCCCCATTGCAGTCGAAGGCTCCGTTGTGATGCGGATGCCACATACATTGACATTTTAAAAACTTTACGTAATCTTCAGTAGAAGAACTAGATGAAAATATGTGGTTTTGGTGGTGGCTTTATGGGATATCTAGCACCTTGAAAACCATAACGAATTCCTATAAGTACTATTTGAATAGTTATGTTCAGTGACGTGTATTCAATGATGCCAAGTGAATCCAGGCTTCCCCAAAAAATTCACCAAGAAAAAACTAAATAATTTATCGTTTGTCTCTATGTTTCATAATTTTCCTTCAATATCCAAGAGGGTGAATGTATCTTACCGAAGAAACCGAGCGAAACAGCGCCCCTCTGTCTCTGTATGTGTAGGCCATCTATTCGATGCTGTCTGGCCTAAAAAAGTATGACATTGTTTGCCGCCCCCGATAATTGAATGCAAGGGAAGCCAGTGAGTATTTCGCCTCCCTTGATTAAAAAAAAGGTATAAAATAGCCAATCAGCGTTGAGCTAAAGTGAGTGAGCTCAACTGTGAATGGTCGTGACACACCCCCCCCAAAAAATGTGTCAAGGGAAGCCAGTTTGGATTTGGCTTCACTCCTATCAGATCCCATTCATACGTCATTGACAGAAACAACTTAAATTGTTGCATCTCATTGTGTTATTGTCATCCGGTGGCTAGTTAGCGAGCTAAAATTGTCCCTTTTCTAAATTAGCCATGGATGGAGAAAGGGACTTTGACTTGTGGTTTTACCTAATTCTCCGTATTGGCCAATGATTATAATGGCAATTCTGATCCAACCATTAATTCATACATTGTGCCCCTGGCCTGAGAGGATGGAAGTTCAATATGTAGCTAGATGTAGAAGGCTAATGTTAACTAGCTAACGTTGCCCATGAATGGAAGTTAGGCTAGCGAGCAAGCATTTTAGCCAGGTAGCCAGGGACAACAAATACTATAATAAAATGTAATGTATGACAGTCATAGACCGTTTGGTCAACATGAAAGTGAGGAGGATGGCATTTCTCTACAAGTAGATGTGAGTCAACATGTTCTTTTATTTGCACACCACACCACACACAGAAATCAGAACCATGGACAGCCACATCGTATTTAGCTTATGATGATTGGACTAAATTGTTTTCAGTATCTTTTTAGTTGTCAATGTATTAGACTAAGCGTAAGTGATTTGATGATGTTGAAATGGTGCTGGAATAGTGGAGGCAGCTCCAGTTTTCTTTGCGACTTGCAGTAACTCTCCATGGTTATAAATCAATAAATATTCTGGCTGGGCTTCCCCAGTGATTTTACCCACACACCACTACTGGTAATGTTAAATAATACACATAGGCTGTTAAGCCAATTTAATGTTGCCTTCCGTTGGTGATGGTAATGGCGTTTGTTTTAATTATTAGGTGGAGGTCACTAGCTACATTGGCACTTTCAACCTAGCCTAGCTTTTAGCTAGCTACAGTGGTACCTTCAACCTAGCCTAGCTTTTAGCTAGCTACAGTGGTACCTTCAACCTAGCCTAGATTTTAGCTAGCTACAGTGGTACCTTCAACCTAGCCTAGCTTTTAGCTAACTACAGTGGTACCTTCAACCTAGCCTTTAGCTAGCTACAGTGGTACCTTCAACTTAGCCTAGCTTTTAGCTAGCTACAGTGGTACTTTCAACCTAGCCTAGCTTTTAGCTAGCTACAGTGGTAACTTCAACCTAGCTTAGCTTTAAGCTAGCTAGCTGCTCTGCAGTGCAAGCTAGCTTGACTTGCTATAAAGTTAGAGAAACAAGTTGAGGAAAATGTAACTAAACAAAACATGTTTTATTATCACCTGAAACAATATATGTATCCTATCTTGAATGAAAAGGTCATTTTGCAATGTCCCAAAATAAATGCGATCTCTAACGAGACACGGGGGCGACCGGGAGCCTAGTGGTTAGAGTGTTGGGCCATTAACCGAAAGGTTGGTGGATCAAATCCCCGAGCTGACAAGGTAAAAATCTGTCGTTCTGCCCCTGAACAACGCAGTTAACCCACTGTTCCTAGGCTGTCATTGTAAATAAGAATCTGTTCTTAACTGACCTGCCTAGTTAAATAAAAAACACAGCATCTCCTCCATATTGCGTTACAAACACTACACGTGTCGGTTCAGAAGCGGTTGCAGGACTCCGTGAAGATGACCTACGGCGTAATGAAATACGTTACGATGTAAACGGGGTATAAATAACTGTCTGCTGCTAGCCTGCCTGCTACATTGACAGAGATTTGTTGCTTGAAATTGTTTTTTTTTCTTAATCAGTTGTTGATGTTGATAAAGGCGTTGTGAATTTCTCTATATTGTGAATTTCTGCGGAACAAACAGATATGCCACCTCTGCAACGGAACAGTGCAGAATAGCACCGCGCTGGGCCGGTTCTGTTCCGCATCTGCGGGCTTGATTGACGGATGCTGCTGCCTGCTGCGAAAAGAAAACACCAGCAATGCTGACTACGTCATCGGGTAGGAAATTGTGCTTTGACAACACCAGGCTTTGTTTTGTAACCTTTGGCAGTTCCAGTGAATTGCCCATAGGACAAAATACTCAATGATTATTCACTTGATGTAATGATGTAATAACACATTTAGCAACATTCAACAACTATAATAACATGTAACAACTGTTTAGTAAAATATACCAACTGATTACTTGTCTTGTAGCCAATGTCTTATTGTCATTATCTTACATTATGTTGTTTATTTCCCCTAAAAACGTTATTTATCCCACTCTGTTTTCTCACTCAGGTTGGACCTATCAAATTGTTCTCTAAGTCATGTCGAGGACCTTCAAGAGGCATCAACAGCTGCAATGATGTATGTTAAACAGACCGTTTACATTTAGGCTACAAACATGATCAGTTTGTTCATGTTTTTATATAGCCTGTGGTACTTTCTCTCTTCTTCCACAGAGATATCTCACTGAACCCCATAGTTCAACTGAACAATTCACTGTTTCAAGGCTTCATCCAGCTGGATAACCTGTAAGTACAACTCACTGAGCTGTGTTACCAAGTCCAACCTTGCAATGCACATTTTAATGTCCAATCAGTTCCTTATTAGAATAGAATTCACACATTTTAATGAGCCTATATCCTTTCTGTAAGGATTCTGCCTGTCAACCTGGCCTGTCCAGGAGGCAATGCATCATGGAATAAAGTGGAGGTCAAAGGGGAGACACGTCACTGTGAAGGACAGAAGGACATCTGCAACCAGACTGGACATCTGTGTAAGTCTCTGTCAAGGTTTTGTTTTTGTTGCATGATCCTTGTTGTTGTGTTTAATAAAGAAGTAGCCTAGTAGTTGAAAAGACAAAAACAAAGTGAGCACCCCACCACTGTTTTGGTAAATAGAAAGATGGGGCTGTGGGGAAATGGAACCACTCTCAAATTCATACACAATCGATATCAAATTATAGTTTTAACCACATTTTGAGGCAATACAGTGTTTCTTTGCAATAACTTTGTTTACTATCATTGGAGAAAAAGAAAAAAAACATATATTTTGTTCTAATGACGGCCAAAGTTGAACAAAGCTAATGAGGCATTTTATAAGTTATATTCTTCAATAATCAGTGTGCTGTATGTCATTAATTTAAGAAGTCCAAAAATGTATGTGCCAATTACAGATTCCCCCCTTTTAAACTCACGTTGGGAAATTAAAATGTCCGCGTCAACTTAGCTGTGATTCTGAATACAGTGATCTGGCATCAATATTATAGTTGGCATTGTGGATCGTTACCGACATAATATCTGTTAATAAAGTATCATAGAGACTATGCTTTTCCCACATAACATTGCTTCTGAGCAAGGCATTTAACCCAATGTTCCCCGGGCGCCGAAGACGTGGATGTCGATTAAGGCAGCCCCCCCCCCCCCCCCCCCCTGCATCTCTCTAACTCAGAAGGGTCGGGTTAAATGCTTAAGACACATTTCAGTTGAATGCATTCAGTTGTACAACTGACTAGGTATTCCCCTTTTCACCCCCTTCTACAGCGTTGAATTGCCCTGAGAACTCCCTCTGTGCAGCGTACGGGCCGGGCTTCTTTGAGTGTAGCTGTGTGGACGACTTCCATGGATACAAGTGTCTTCGAGAGGTCTGTTAGTACACCACATCATCCATGTACTAGTTATTGTCAAGACAATGGCTTTAACTTTTATCATCAACAACATTCATTCATATCCAATCTCTGATTGTTGAAGACGGAATGAGCGTTAATTGCCGCGTTAATTCACAGCCTTTCAAACAAAACCCCATTGTGGCGTATGTGCTATGGTAACACTGAGTCACATTGTTGTTGTCCGTCTCTGTTGTTGACAGGGGAAGTTCCCTATAATCCAGGTGTTCGGGCTTCTAGGGGCCTCTACAGTCCTGGTCTCCATCCTGCTATGGGTCACCCAGAGACGCAAGGTCAAATCTGTCTGAGGTTCTACCCACTCCTCTGGTCTGAGGCCTGGCCCTGGGACTCTATGGTTGGAAAACACTTGTTTTCCCAGTGATTCTGACATGAAGAGACAAGGGGGAAAATATGTGAACATTTTAAAACTGACTTTAGCGTGGACAGTCAAGTGTATTCTAATGGAGACGGTTGTATCATTGCTCTGGACCTTTATAATTTTAATCATCTGTTTTGATGGGGTTGTTAAAATCTTTGTTTTTATCGCCACAGATGTTGCAATTGTTGTAGCCTTCAAAAAAAAACCTTGCAGCCATTTGTCTAGATCAACATGAAATCTAAGAGATTGTGATGCAAGACAATACATGACCATCACTTTATTATGGCCTACAGTATATGTGCCAAATCATGTTTATAAAAAGTTTACTAAGATGCTTGGGGCCAGTTTCCCGGACATAGACTAAGCCTCGTACAGCACCAAAACATTTATTTCAATAGAGATTCTCCGTCGAGCATGTTTTTAGTCCAGAACTACGGTTAATCTGTGTCTGGGAAACCGGCCCTAGTATAACGTTGCATTAGCCCCCCCCCCCCCTCATTTTTGGGAAAACTGATATATCAAGATATCGGTTGATTATATACATTATAGGGAGACAAACACATTGTTTGCAGAGAGTACTGCAAATGTTGAATTGTTGTATGTACAGATTGTTCTTATAATACATTATTGCTGTTGTTTGCATTTTGTATTTCATCTTGGATTAAAGAAGATATTATATACTGACAATATAGATATGATATACTGACAATATACTGTCTATTGAACAAAAATATAAACGTGAACATGTAAAGTGTTGGTCCCATGTTTCATGAGCTGAAATAAAAGATCCCAGAAATGTCCATACGCACAAAAAGCTTATTTCTCTCAAATGTTGTGCACAAATTTGTTTACATCCCTGTTAGTGAGCATTTCTCCTTTGCCAATATAATCCATCCACCTGACAGGTGTGGCATATCAAGAAGCTGATTAAACAGCATGATCATTACACAGGTGCACCTTGTGCTGGGGAAAATAAAAGGCCACTCAAATATGCAGTTTTGTCACACAACACAATGCCACAGATGTCTCAAGTTTTGAGGGAGCGTGCAATTGGCATGCTGACTGCAGGAATGTCCACCAGAGCTGTTGCCAGAGAATTTAATGATAATTTCTCTACCATAAGCCGCCTCCAACGTCATTTTAGAGAAGTTGGCAGTACGTCCAACCGGTCTCACAACCACAGACCACGTGTCACCACGCCATCCCAGGACCTCCACATCCGGCTTCTTCACCTGTGGGATTGTCTGAGACCAGCTACCCGGATAGTTGATGAAACAGGAGTATTTCTGTCTGTATTAAAGCCTTTTTGTGGTGAAAAATGTATTCTGATTGGCTGCATGGCTGCGCCCCTGCTCAGTCATGTGAAATTCATAGATTAGGGTCTAATTCATTTACTTCAATTGACCGATTTCCTTATATGAACTGTAACTCAGTGAAATCTTTGAAATTGTTGCGTTTATATTTTAATTCAGTATAAACATGATAAACTGATCAAATACACTGAACAAAAATATAAACGCAACATGTAAAGTGCTGCTCTCATGTTTCATGGTCCCAGTCTTGACTTCACTGCTCCCACAGCCATTTAGATTTGCCTTTGTTCTCTGGTTCCACTTCCCCACACCCTGATCCCCTTACCAGCGTCGGTCCCACACTCTGATCCCCTTACCAGCTTCAGGCCATACCAAATAACACACAGGAACTCTTGTTTAAAAAGCCATTTCAGATGTACATTTATTTAAATGCCAAAAGCACAGGTGTGAATGTGTGCGCAGAGTAGACTCGCTGTTTGGCACTTCTGTCGCCTGACTTGGGCCAGATATCACAGTGGGTGTGTGTAGCCTAGCATGTAGAAAGACTGAGGCGGGGAGAGACTGTGTCTAAAGCCTCGTTCCAACATCCACACTGGCTACTAAGAATGAAGCCATTTATCAGGTAGAACCTATGTATTGTAAGCCGGATGCTAGACTGGATATTGGAACATAGTACATTACAAAATGCCACCCTATATAAAGCACTACTTTTGACAAGGGCCCTATGGCACCCTATTTCCTATATAAAGCACTACTTTTGACCAGGGTCCTATGGCACCCTATTCCCTATATAGTACACTACTTTTGACCAGAGATCTATGGGCTCTGGAGCCTTATGGGCCATGGTCAAAAGTAGTGTACTATATAGGGAATAGGGTGCCATAGGGCCCTGGTCTAAAGTAGTGCATTATATAGGGAATAGGGTGCCATTTGAGACAGCCTATAACTTGCCATACGAGCACTTCTTCTTGAACACAATCAGATCAAGTCTACATTATCAGTCTGCATCAGACCCCCCCACGTCCTCCCCTACTCCTCTCTTATTGGTCCAAGTTTTTGACCCGGAGGACAACGGGAACAGAGGTACAGGGGATCATGCCCAGGTCTGTGATGACCAGGTCAACAAAATCTGGTGGCGTTACGTCGTAGACCAGGTTCAACAGCCCCAGGGAGCTGACGTCATGCCAGTTCTCCAGCTGGGTCTTCCCCTTCCGGGTCACAATCAGGTCATCGGGGTCATCTGAGGAAAGAAAGTGATTGGTCGAAGGCGAGGGTTAGTGAAAGTCTTACTGCTAAGTCTTATTACAGTTTGTGTCAATGCTGTTTCAATTCTAGTTAAGTTTAGAAATAGAATAGAATTTAAAATGTGGATAAGTTTGTCTATCGAAGTTAAAAATCACATTTGCACATCCTTATCTGGTGTTGACTAGAAGCAGAATGGAAATGACTTGCTTTACATAAACTAGATGACTTCATTATCTCTAGAAAGATAACCCCCATACTGTAGCTCTTTACTACATGTCATAATAAAGTCAACGAGGCCAAATAACTCCCACATTACCAAGCTCGTTTGAGACGAAGGAGTCAGTCTGCACCCTCTCGCAGAACTTGTACGTCTCACAGCAGACCAGGACCGGCACGTTGAAGGTCCTAGCCACCAGCGCTATCTGAGATGTTCCCACACGAGACATCACGTAGCCATTAGCCAGCAGAGCATGGGCACCCAGGAACACCTTGGATACCTGGGAGAGGGGGAGTTTAATGAGTACACGTAGACGTTAAATATATTGGAGATTTGTTACCCCCCCCCAAAGAAAAGACAGGGAAGAAAGAGGGTTAAACTGAGAAGCATTGGAGGAAAAATATAAATCACTGATTGGATTTTCTACAAGAAGTCAACAACATTTGTGATTAAATCAACTCATGTCTAAAACACCAAAAGCCTACATTCTAAATTCCACATTGCAATGACACCTCCGGTCCCCCAAGGGGCAGTCATCTGTTTTGGAATCACCTCAGGTAGTATGTATGAGGGCAGAGATGAGGACTAGGTTACCTCAGGTAGTATGTATGAGAGGGCAGAGATGAGGACTAGGTTACCTCAGGTAGTATGTATGAGGGCAGAGATGAGGACTAGGTTACCTCAGGTAGTATGTATGAGGGCAGAGATGAGGACTAGGTTACCTCAGGTAGTATGTATGAGAGGGCAGAGATGAGGACTAGGTTACCTCAGGTAGTATGTAAGAGAGGGCAGAGATGAGGACTAGGTTACCTCAGGTAGTATGTATGAGGGCAGAGATGAGGACTAGGTTACCTCAGGTAGTATGTAAGAGAGGGCAGAGATGAGGACTAGGTTACCTCAGGTAGTATGTATGAGAGGGCAGAGATGAGGACTAGGTTACCTCAGGTAGTATGTAAGAGAGGGCAGAGATGAGGACTAGGTTACCTCAGGTAGTATGTAAGAGAGGGCAGAGATGAGGACTAGGTTACCTCAGGTAGTATGTATGAGAGGGCAGAGATGAGGACTAGGTTACCTCAGGTAGTATGTATGAGAGGGCAGAGATGAGGACTAGGTTACCTCAGGTAGTATGTAAGAGAGGGCAGAGATGAGGACTAGGTTACCTCAGGTAGTATGTAAGAGAGGGCAGAGATGAGGACTAGGTTACCTCAGGTAGTATGTAAGAGAGGGCAGAGATGAGGACTAGGTTACCTCAGGTAGTATGTATGAGAGGGCAGAGATGAGGACTAGGTTACCTCAGGTAGTATGTATGAGGGCAGAGATGAGGACTAGGTTACCTCAGGTAGTATGTATGAGGGCAGAGATGAGGACTAGGTTACCTCAGGTAGTATGTATGAGAGGGCAGAGATGAGGACTAGGTTACCTCAGGTAGTATGTATGAGGGCAGAGATGAGGACTAGGTTACCTCAGGTAGTATGTAAGAGAGGGCAGAGATGAGGACTAGGTTACCTCAGGTAGTATGTATGAGAGGGCAGAGATGAGGACTAGGTTACCTCAGGTAGTATGTATGAGAGGGCAGAGATGAGGACTAGGTTACCTCAGGTAGTATGTAAGAGAGGGCAGAGATGAGGACTAGGTTACCTCAGGTAGTATGTAAGAGAGGGCAGAGATGAGGACTAGGTTACCTCAGGTAGTATGTATGAGAGGGCAGAGATGAGGACTAGGTTACCTCAGGTAGTATGTATGAGAGGGCAGAGATGAGGACTAGGTTACCTCAGGTAGTATGTATGAGGGCAGAGATGAGGACTAGGTTACCTCAGGTAGTATGTATGAGGGCAGAGATGAGGAGTAGGTTACCTCAGGTAGTATGTATGAGAGGGCAGAGATGAGGACTAGGTTACCTCAGGTAGTATGTGGGCAGAGATGAGGACTAGGTTACCTCAGGTAGTATGTGGGCAGAGATGAGGACTAGGTTACCTCAGGTAGTATGTATGAGGGCAGAGATGAGGACTAGGTTACCTCAGGTAGTATGTATGAGGGCAGAGATGAGGACTAGGTTACCTCAGGTAGTATGTATGAGGGCAGAGATGAGGACTAGGTTACCTCAGGTAGTATGTATGAGGGCAGAGATGAGGACTAGGTTACCTCAGGTAGTATGTATGAGGGCAGAGATGAGGACTAGGTTACCTCAGGTAGTATGTATGAGGGCAGAGATGAGGACTAGGTTACCTCAGGTAGTATGTATGAGGGCAGAGATGAGGACTAGGTTACCTCAGGTAGTATGTATGAGGGCAGAGATGAGGACTAGGTTACCTCAGGTAGTATGTATGAGAGGGCAGAGATGAGGACTAGGTTACCTCAGGTAGTATGTATGAGGGCAGAGATGAGGACTAGGTTACCTCAGGTAGTATGTATGAGGGCAGAGATGAGGACTAGGTTACCTCAGGTAGTATGTATGAGGGCAGAGATGAGGACTAGGTTACCTCAGGTAGTATGTAAGAGAGGGCAGAGATAAGGACTAGGTTACCTCAGGTAGTATGTATGAGGGCAGAGATGAGGACTAGGTTACCTCAGGTAGTATGTATGAGAGGGCAGAGATGAGGACTAGGTTACCTCAGGTAGTATGTAAGAGAGGGCAGAGATGAGGACTAGGTTACCTCAGGTAGTATGTATGAGGGCAGAGATGAGGACTAGGTTACCTCAGGTAGTATGTAAGAGAGGGCAGAGATGAGGACTAGGTTACCTCAGGTAGTATGTATGAGGGCAGAGATGAGGACTAGGTTACCTCAGGTAGTATGTAAGAGAGGGCAGAGATGAGGACTAGGTTACCTCAGGTAGTATGTATGAGGGCAGAGATGAGGACTAGGTTACCTCAGGTAGTATGTAAGAGAGGGCAGAGATGAGGACTAGGTTACCTCAGGTAGTATGTAAGAGAGGGCAGAGATGAGGACTAGGTTACCTCAGGTAGTATGTATGAGAGGGCAGAGATAAGGACTAGGTTACCTCAGGTAGTATGTAAGAGAGGGCAGAGATAAGGACTAGGTTACCTCAGGTAGTATGTAAGAGAGGGCAGAGATGAGGACTAGGTTACCTCAGGTAGTATGTATGAGAGGGCAGAGATGAGGACTAGGTTACCTCAGGTAGTATGTAAGAGAGGGCAGAGATGAGGACTAGGTTACCTCAGGTAGTATGTATGAGAGGGCAGAGATGAGGACTAGGTTACCTCAGGTAGTATGTAAGAGAGGGCAGAGATGAGGACTAGGTTACCTCAGGTAGTATGTATGAGAGGGCAGAGATGAGGACTAGGTTACCTCAGGTAGTATGTAAGAGAGGGCAGAGATGAGGACTAGGTTACCTCAGGTAGTATGTATGAGAGGGCAGAGATGAGGACGTAGGTGCAGCTGATGCCTCGCTGTACGAGACGTCTCAGAGCCTCCCTTCCCTCCAGACGAGGCCGGCTGTCCACAACGATCACACGGAACTTCCTGCTCTTATCATATGCCTCGCAAAGGATGTGGTTCACCAGGGACGAGCTACAGAGGGGGAGAAGGGACATGAGATCTCAATAACTGATGCCTTCCTTATTGACACCTAGCCTGGTCTCAGATCTGCTACAGAGGGGGAGAAGGGACATGAGATCTCAATAACTGATGCCTTCCTAATTGACACCTAGCCTGGTCTCAGATCTGCTACAGAGGGGGAGAACAGCTTGATCACTAGACGATCACTACTGGATTGTAAACCAACCCCCGACCACTACACCCTAAGCACTACTGTAAAGCTGAGAGGATTGGAATCAATTCAAGCAATAGGGATGGTTACAGGGAGAGCTTCTCTGTGCTTCATGCAGAGTGGCAGTGTGGCCACATATCCACTTCCATGTTCTGTCAGATAAAATGGACGACTAGTGACAGACGGTAGATCTCACCATCCATAAACTAGAATGACGTCGCCGTCACTGATCTTCTCGATGGCGTATTTAGAAATGGCCTTGGCTGCCAGAACTATGTTTTCGCCTATGTAACGGTCTATACAGTTCTGCAGTTTGGTCTTCGCCTAGAAAAGAGAGAGAAAATGGCCATAAAAATGGACGCGATGAGTTCAAATGTGACCTGAAACTGAAACTGGACCTTTTTAACACACAGAATTGAAACTGTATTCTGAAACTCACCTCCTCTTCTTTAAACTGACTGGGAATATTGGAGATTTCTTTCTTGATGTACTTGATTGCGTTGCCCATACTCGCCGACAGGGGGCGACATTGATTGAGAAAACTGCAAAAAACAAAGTAAAATACACAAAATGTTTGGCGTTATTTCTTCAATCAGCTTCATATTAAATCAGGGTTTGACATTAACTTTTGTAGCCATTTGTCCTATATGGACATGTATTTATTTTATTTATTTTCTATTTCACCTTTATTTAACCAGGTAGGCAAGTTTAGAACAAGTTCTCATTTACAACTGCGACCTGGCCAAGATAAAGCAAAGCAGTTTGACACATACAACAACATAGAGTTACACATGGAGTAAAACAAACATACAGTCAATAATACAGTAGAAAAATAAGTCTATATACAATGTGAGCAAGTCTATATACAATGTGAGTTAAGGGAGGTAAAGGCAAAAAAAGGCCATGGTGGCGAAGTAAATACAATATAGCAAGTAAAACACTGGAATGGTAGATTTGCAGTGACTGGGATTATCAATAGACTAGCACGGTTTACTAATATGACTGGGATTATCAATAGAATAGCACGGTTTACTAATATGACTGGGATTATCAATAGACTAGCACGGTTTACTAATGTGACTGGGATTATCAATAGACTAGCACGGTTTAATAATATGACTGGGATTATCAATAGACTAGCACAGTTTACTAATATGACTGGGATTATCAATAGACTAGCACAGTTTACTAATATGACTGGGATTATCAATAGACTAGCACGGTTTACTAATATGACCGGGATTATCAATAGACTAGCACAGTTCACTAATATGACCGGGATTTTCAATAGACTAGCACGGTTTACTAATATGACTGGGATTATCAATAGACTAGCACGGTTTACTAATATGACTGGGATTATCAATAGACTAGCACGGTTTACTAATATGACTGGGATTATCAATAGACTAGCACGGTTTACTAATATGACTGGGATTATCGATAGACTAGCACGGTTTAACTAATATGACTGGGATTATCAATAGACTAGCACGGTTTACTAATATGACTGGGATTATCAATAGACTAGCACGGTTTACTAATATGACTGGGATTATCAATAGACTAGCACGGTTTACTAATATGACTGGGATTATCAATAGACTAGCACAGTTTACTAATATGACTGGGATTATCAATAGACTAGCACAGTTTACTAATATGACCGGGATTATCAATAGACTAGCATGGTTTACTAATATGACTGGGATTATCAATAGACTAGCACGGTTTACTAATATGACCGGGATTATCAATAGACTAGCACGGTTTACTAATATGACTGGGATTATCAATAGACTAGCATGGTTTACTAATATGACTGGGATTATCAATAGACTAGCACGGTTTACTAATATGACTGGGATTATCAATAGACTAGCATGGTTTACTAATATGACTGGGATTATCAATAGACTAGCACGGTTTACTAATATGACCGGGATTATCAATAGACTAGCACGGTTTACTAATATGACTGGGATTATCAACAGACTAGCATGGTTTACTAATATGACTGGGATTATCAATAGACTAGCACGGTTTACTAATATGACCGGGATTATCAATAGACTAGCACGGTTTACTAATATGACTGGGATTGTGCCTTTGGCTGCTGGACAATAAAATAAATGTTGATTTGAAAGGCAAAAGAACATTAGAGAAATGCTGGTTTCAATGGGATATTAAGTGTTTATAAAAAAAAAAATCCCTCAACATTTCTGTGGTTGTATTTTGGCTAGGCTACTTTGAAACAAGGCAAGATATGCTTCATAAAATGACATAAAACATCCATGTTTTAAACAGTTAAGTTTATGGTTAAATAGTTTTCAAATGCTTGAGCGCCTCCGCTCAGATTCAAGGTGGGTGATGTGCGGTGCACATTCTCCGGTTTTGTGTATTTTATCTGAACAAACCGTGCCTCAAGTACGTTGACATAATGTTAGACATTCATGTTAATTATCCTTCATTATATTTGTCAAACATGACTAACGTTTAGCCATCTAATTAAAAATCTCGTTAAAGTTTGATACATTTTCTGGTTTCCTGTAGACAATATGCATATTACCTTTACTTTAACCTATAGGCTTATTTATTTATATGCATTATATTATTGTTTTTTTTTATTTATTTAACTACGGCCTAATGACGGCCTAGAACAGTGGGTTAACTGCCTTGGTCATGGAACGACTGATTTTTACCTTGTCAGCTCGGGATTTGATCTTGCAACATTTCGGTTACTAGTCCAACGCTCTAACTAGGCTACCTGCCGCATGAACAATGTACAACATATATTTTTTTTTAACTTGTCCTGGACAAGAGGACGTTAATGTGGAGCCCTGGAGATGATGATTTGAGAAAAGGGCTGTAGATCCTGTACCTGATATAGGGCTTAAGCTTGTTGACCAGGTCTCTGGCCAGCTCCTCATTAGGAGGAGTAGTGTAGTCCCTAATCACCTGTACGGACGGGACAGAGAGGAAGTTACAGGGATTACGACCAAACTGGTTAAAACAGTGAATTGACTTGTAAGACCATTTAAAATGTCAGTAACCAGCATATAAGGAAGAAACGGATGAAGGGAGGAAGCTACTTCAAATATACAGCCGAGGAGGATTAGAACTAAGAGCAGGCTTGGGGTCAGTAGTACTGTACCTGTTTGGCTACTTCAGATATACAGCCGAGGAGGATTAGAACTAAGAGCAGGCCTGGGGTCAGTAGTACTGTACCTGTTTGAAGGCGTGGAGCAGGGCTACAGAACGAGCGTTGGATCCCACCACGATACCCTGTGAGTACTGCAGACCCAACCGCACAATGGAGGGGTGGATCACTGTAGAGGGAATACTGACGGACACAACAATTACAGATACCATCAAAAATGTACAAGCTATCAGTGTTAGAAGCAACTATCATCAGTAATTATCCAAACAGGAAGTTACCTGAGTTGCTGGGTGAGGGGGGTTCTGGGTAGGGGCAGGTAGGTAGTTACCTGAGTTGCTGGGTGAGGGGGGCTCTGGGTAGGGGCAGGTAGGTAGTTACCAGAGTTGCTGGGTGAGGGGGGTTCTGGGTAGGGGCAGGTAGGTAGTTACCAGAGTTGCTGGGTGAGGGGGGTTCTGGGTAGGGGCAGGTAGGTAGTTACCAGAGTTGCTGGGTGAGGGGGGTTCTGGGTAGGGGCAGGTATGTAGTTACCTGAGTTGCTGGGTGAGGGGGGTTCTGGGTAGGGGCAGGTAGGTAGTTACCAGAGTTGCTGGGTGAGGGGGGTTCTGGGTAGGGGCAGGTATGTAGTTACCTGAGTTGCTGGGTGAGGGGGGTTCTGGGTAGGGGCAGGTAGGTAGTTACCTGAGTTGCTGGGTGAGGGGGGTTCTGGGTAGGGGCAGGTAGGTAGTTACCTGAGTTGCTTGGTGAGGGGGGCTTGGGTAGGGGCAGGTAGGTAGTTACCTGAGTTGCTGGGTGAGGGGGGTTCTGGGTAGGGGCAGGTAGGTAGTTACCTGAGTTGCTGGGTGAGGGGGGCTCTGGGTAGGGGCAGGTAGGTAGTTACCTGAGTTGCTGGGTGAGGGGGGTTCTGGGTAGGGGCAGGTAGGTAGTTACCTGAGTTGCTGGGTGAGGGGGGTTCTGGGTAGGGGCAGGTAGGTAGTTACCTGAGTTGCTTGGTGAGGGGGGCTTGGGTAGGGGCAGGTAGGTAGTTACCTGAGTTGCTGGGTGAGGGGGGTTCTGGGTAGGGGCAGGTAGGTAGTTACCTGAGTTGCTGGGTGAGGGGGGTTCTGGGTAGGGGCAGGTAGGTAGTTACCTGAGTTGCTGGGTGAGGGGGGTTCTGGGTAGGGGCAGGTAGGTAGTTACCTGAGTTGCTGGGTGAGGGGGGCTCTGGGTAGGGGCAGGTAGGTAGTTACCAGAGTTGCTGGGTGAGGGGGGTTCTGGGTAGGGGCAGGTAGGTAGTTACCAGAGTTGCTGGGTGAGGGGGGTTCTGGGTAGGGGCAGGTATGTAGTTACCTGAGTTGCTGGGTGAGGGGGGTTCTGGGTAGGGGCAGGTAGGTAGTTACCAGAGTTGCTGGGTGAGGGGGGTTCTGGGTAGGGGCAGGTAGGTAGTTACCTGAGTTGCTGGGTGAGGGGGGTTCTGGGTAGGGGCAGGTATGTAGTTACCTGAGTTGCTGGGTGAGGGGGGTTCTGGGTAGGGGCAGGTAGGTAGTTACCTGAGTTGCTGGGTGAGGGGGGTTCTGGGTAGGGGCAGGTAGGTAGTTACCAGAGTTGCTGGGTGAGGGGGGTTCTGGGTAGGGGCAGGTATGTAGTTACCTGAGTTGCTGGGTGAGGGGGGCTTTGCGGCTGTACTGGTGCAGGTGAGAGAACAGGCTGACTTTGTAGCCATAGTCAGATCGTAGAGGGATCTGAAACACACACACACATCATACAGAAAGTTTTCACATCCCTTGACTTGTTCCACATTTTGTTTGTGTCACTGGCCTCTACACACAATACCCCATAATTTCAAGGCAGATTTTTTTTTTTATGTTTACAAATGAATTAAAAATAAAAAGCTGAAATGTCTTGAGTCAATACGTTTTCAACACCTTTGTCACATAATAAACAGCATGGACTCACTGTGCAATAATAGCGTTTAACAGGATCATCTTCGTACCCCACACATACAGATAATTGTAAGGTCCCTCCGTCGAGCAGTGAATTTCAAACACAGATTCAACCACAAAAACAGGGAGGTTCCCCGACAGAATATATATATATTTTTTATTTATTTAAGCTTTATTTAACCAGGCAAGTCAGTTAAGTACAAATTCTTGTTTACAATGACGGCCTACCTAATATCCCTTTGAGCATGGTCAAGTTCTTAATTACACTTTAGATGGTGTATCAATACACCCAGTCACTACAAAGATACAGGCGTCCTTCCTAACTCAGTTGCCGGAGAGGAAGGAAACTCCTCAGGGATTTCACCATGAGGCCAATGGTGACTTTAAAACAGTTACAGAGTTTAATGGCTGTGATAGGAGAAAACTGAGGATGGATCAACAACATTATAGTTACTCCACAATACTAACCTAACTGACAGAGTGAAAAGAAGGAAGCCTTTACAGAATACAAATATTTCAAAACATGCATCCGGTTTGCAATAAAGGCACTAAAGTAAAACTGCAAAACATGTGGCAAAGAAATGAACTGTATATCCTGAATAGAAAACATTATGTTTGGGGGAAATCCAATACAACACATTACTGAGTACCACTCTCCATATTTTCAAGCATGGTGGTGGCTGCATCATGTTATGGGTATGCTTGTCATCGCCAAGGACTGGGGAGTTTTTTGGGGGGGGATAAAAAGAAACGGAATAGAGCTAAGCTCAGGCAAAATCCTAGTTCAGTCTGCTTTCCAACAGACACTGGGAGACAAATTCACCTTTCAGCAGGACAATAACCTAAAACACAAGGCCAAATCTACACTGGAGTTGCTTACCAAGATGACATTGAATCTTCCTGAGTGGCCTAGTTATAGTTTGACTTAAAACCAACTTGATTTTTTTTGATAATATTGGCTGTCCAGCAATGATTAACAGCCAACTTTACAGAGCTTGAATTTTCTTTTGATAATATTGTACAATCCAGGTGTGGAAAGCTCTTAGAGACTTACCCAGAAAGACTCACAGCTGTAATCGCCACCGAAGGTGATTCTAACATGTATTGACTCAGGGGGTTTGAACACTTATGTAATCAAGATAGTGTTTTATTTTTCACACATTTTTTTTTTTAAATGTTAAGAGATTTTTTTCCACTTTGACAAGAGTATTTTGTGTAGATTGACATTGTGTTGTTTGAAATTAATCCATTTTAATTGTAACACAACAAAATATGGAATAAGTAAAAGGTTGTGAATCCTTTCCGATTGCACTGACTCTACAATAAATGTCAAACATATCAAATCCTGCACAGCAAGCACTGTGTGCTGTAGGGCAGCAGAGCTAATCACAAAACAAGGAAATACTGGACCACCTACTGGAACAGTGTTGTACAGCACCCCCTACTGGAACAGTGTTGTACAGCACCACCTACTGGAACAGTGTAGTACAGCACCACCTACTGGAACAGTGTAGTACAGCACCCCCTACTGGAACAGTGTTGTACAGCATCCCCTACTGGAACAGTGTTGTACAGCACCCCCTACTGGAACAGTGTTGTACAGCACACCCTACTGGAACAGTGTTGTACAGCACCACCTACTGGAACAGTGTTGTACAGCACCCCCTACTGGAACAGTGTTGTACAGCACCACCTACTGGAACAGTGTTGTACAGCACCCACTACTGGAACAGTGTTGTACAGCACCCACTACTGGAACAGTGTTGTACAGCACCACCTACTGGAACAGTGTTGTACAGCACCCCCTACTGGAACAGTGTTGTACAGCACCCACTACTGGAACAGTGTAGTACAGCACCCACTACTGGAACAGTGTTGTACAGCACCCACTACTGGAACAGTGTTGTACAGCACCACCTACTGGAACAGTGTTGTACAGCACCCCCTACTGGAACAGTGTTGTACAGCACCCCCTACTGGAACAGTGTTGTACAGCACCCCCTACTGGAACAGTGTAGTACAGCACCACCTACTGGAACAGTGTAGTACAGCACCCCCTACTGGAACAGTGTTGTACAGCACCACCTACTGGAACAGTGTAGTACAGCACCACCTACTGGAACAGTGTAGTACAGCACCCCCTACTGGAACAGTGTTGTACAGCATCCCCTACTGGAACAGTGTTGTACAGCACCCCCTACTGGAACAGTGTTGTACAGCACCCCCTACTGGAACAGTGTAGTACAGCACCACCTACTGGAACAGTGTAGTACAGCACCCCCTACTGGAACAGTGTTGTACAGCACCACCTACTGGAACAGTGTAGTACAGCACCACCTACTGGAACAGTGTAGTACAGCACCCCCTACTGGAACAGTGTTGTACAGCATCCCCTACTGGAACAGTGTTGTACAGCACCCCCTACTGGAACAGTGTTGTACAGCACCCCCTACTGGAACAGTGTTGTACAGCACCCCCTACTGGAACAGTGTTGTACAGCACCACCTACTGGAACAGTGTTGTACAGCACCCCCTACTGGAACAGTGTTGTACAGCACCACCTACTGGAACAGTGTTGTACAGCACCCCCTACTGGAACAGTGTTGTACAGCACCCCCTACTGGAACAGTGTTGTACAGCACCCCCTACTGGAACAGTGTTGTACAGCACCCCCTACTGGAACAGTGTTGTACAGCACCACCTACTGGAACAGTGTTGTACAGCACCCACTACTGGAACAGTGTTGTACAGCACCACCTACTGGAACAGTGTAGTACAGCACCACCTACTGGAACAGTGTTGTACAGCACCCACTACTGGAACAGTGTTGTACAGCACCACCTACTGGAACAGTGTAGTACAGCACCCCCTACTGGAACAGTGTTGTACAGCACCCCCTACTGGAACAGTGTTGTACAGCACCCCCTACTGGAACAGTGTTGTACAGCACCACCTACTGGAACAGTGTAGTACAGCACCACCTACTGGAACAGTGTTGTACAGCACCCCCTACTGGAACAGTGTTGTACAGCACCCCCTACTGGAACAGTGTTGTACAGCACCACCTACTGGAACAGTGTAGTACAGCACCACCTACTGGAACAGTGTTGTACAGCACCACCTACTGGAACAGTGTTGTACAGCACCCCCTACTGGAACAGTGTTGTACAGCACCACCTACTGGAACAGTGTTGTACAGCACCACCTACTGGAACAGTGTAGTACAGCACCCCCTACTGGAACAGTGTTGTACAGCACCCCCTACTGGAACAGTGTTGTACAGCACCACCTACTGGAACAGTGTTGTACAGCACCCCCTACTGGAACAGTGTTGTACAGCACCCCCTACTGGAACAGTGTAGTACAGCACCCTGGATTCATGTATCAACATGTTTTTCTCTCTCTCTCTCTCTCTTTCTACTGTCAAGTATAAAGACAGACACACTACTGTCATTATCTCAGGCAGGTAGGTAAAGATGACGGTGCTGACGACATTAACAGCCTTGACCAAAACAAAACGGTAAAAACAGACGGTAAAAATCGAAACTTAACCTCACACAAAGTGGACCATGATACCTAGTGCCTTTATAGTGGCGCCGTGCGGTAGCGTCTGAAAAAAAAAAGTGAGGCACAGAATAGAAGCACAGGTAGTTAGTGCTGTGAAGTTTAGCTTGCTGCTTGTTATATCCTTATAAAATCAGCAAACAAAAAGAAACGTCCTCTCACTGTCAACTCACTGTTTATTTTCAGCAAACTTAACATGGGTAAATATTTGTATGAACATAAGATTCAACAACTGAGACATAAACTGAACAAGTTCCACAGACATGTGACTAACAGAAATGGAATAATGTGTCCCTGAACAAAGGGGGAGTCAAAATCAAAAGTAACAGTCAGTATCTGGTGTGACCACCAGCTGCATTAAGTACTGCAGTGCATCTCCTCCTCATGGACTGCACCAGATTTGCCAGTTCTTGCTGTGAGATGTTACCCCACTCTTCCACCAAGGCACCTGCAAGTTCCCGGACATTTCTGGGGGGAATGGCCCTAGCCCTCACCCTCCGATCCAACAGGTCCCAGATGTGCTCAATGGGACTGAGATCCAGGACCTTCGCTGGCCATGGCAGAACAATGACATTCCTGTCTTGCAGGAAATCACGCACAGAACGAGCAGTATGGCTGGTGGCATTGTCATGCTGGAGGGTCATGTCAGGATGAGCCTGCAGGAAGGGTACCACATGAGGGAGGAGGATGTCTTCCCTGTAACGCACAGCATTGAGATTGCCTGCAATGACAACAAGCGCAGTCCAATGATGCTGTGACACACCGCCCCAGATCATGACGGACCCTCCACCTCGATCCCGCTCCAGAGTACAGGCCTCGGTGTAACGCTCATTCCTTCGATGATAAACGCGAATCCGACCATCACCCCTGGTGAGACAAAACCACAACTCGTCAGTGAAGAGCAGTTTTTGCCAGTCCTGTCTGGTCCAGCGACGGTGGGTTTGTGCCCATAGGCGAAGTTGTTGCCGGTGATGTCTGGTGAGGACCTGCCTTACACCAGGCCTACAAGCCCTCAGTCCAGCCTCTCTCAGCCTATTGTGGACAATCTGAGCACTGATGGAGGGATTGTGCGTTCCTGGTGTAACTCAGGCAGTTGTTGCCATCCTGTACCTGTCCCACAGGTGTGATGTTCGGATGTACCGATCCTGTGCAGGTGTTGTTACACGTGGTCTGCCACTGCGAGGACGATCAGCTGTCTGTCCTGTCTCCCTGTAGCTCTGTCTTAGGCATCTCACAGTACAGACATGGCAATTTGTTGCCCTGGCCACATCTGCAGTCCTCATGCCTCCTTGCAGCATGCATACGGCACGTCCACGCAGGTGAGCAGGGAACCTGGGCATCTTTCTTTTGGTGTTTTTCAGAGTCAGTAGAAACGCCTCTTTAGTGTCCTAAGTTTTCATAACTGTGACCTTAATTGCCTACCGTCTACCATCCACCAGTGCATGTTCATCAATTGTTTATGGTTCATTGAACAAGCATGGGAAACAGTGTTTAAACCCTTTACAATGAAGATCTGTGAAGTTATTTGGATTTTTACAAATTATCTTTGAAAGACAGGGTCCTGAAAAAGGGACGTTTTTTTGGCTGAGTTTATATCTTCATGTATAACTAATCCAAATGTTTCCCCATACCATTATATAGCTTTATAAAAGGCTGGTTATAAACACACTGGATGTTGATGTGGGGTTGTGTGCGCCTTGCCTGGAAATGAATCCAGGGGAAACACTGACAATGTAAATCTGTACTGGGATGACGAACTTCAGTGGTACTAGCAAGTTATGGGCGGCAGGTAGCCTAGCGGTTAAGAACCTTTGGGCCACTAACCCGAATGGTTGCTGGTTCAAATCCCTAGGCCAACTAGGTTAAAAAAATGAAAAAAATCTGAACGTAAGTCATTTTGAATAGGAGCGTCTGTTAGTGAAGCAGTGCCTTGAGGACAGAGAGCAGCACATTGTATAATGTCAATAACATTGCCACAAACCTGTTGTCTCTCCAACTTCTTGGCCAGTCTTTTCACCACTGCAGGGTCGTCCACTTGGACATGTTCCGGAAGTCTCTTCACCACTAACGAGGACAGGAAGCAAACCTTTGAATACATGGGACTTACTATTTCACGTTGTTTAAAGTCCAATGTGTTTTTCAATAGGGGATACCCTTGGAAGAAGTCAGAGGCAGATTAGAGAGACTAATGGACTGGAGCCTGTCCTGTAGACCTTCATCATGTGGAACTGTCCCCTAGTCACAACCTGTCCTGTAGGCCTCCATCGTGTGGAACTGTCCCCTAGTCAGAACCTGTCCTGTAGACCTTCATCATGTGGAACTGTCCCCTAGTCACAACCTGTCCTGTAGACCATCATGTGGAACTGTCCCCTAGTCACAACCTGTCCTGTAGGCCTTCATCATGTGGAACTGTCCCCTAGTCAGAACCTGTCCTGTAGACCTTCATCATGTGGAACTGTCCCCTAGTCAGAACCTGTCCTGTAGACCTTCATCATGTGGAACTGTCCCCTAGTCACAACCTGTCCTGTAGACCATCATCATGTGGAACTGTCCCCTAGTCAGAACCTGTCCTGTAGACCTTCATCATGTGGAACTGTCCCCTAGTCAGAACCTGTCCTGTAGACCTTCATCATGTGGAACTGTCCCCTAGTCACAACCTGTCCTGTAGATCATCATGTGGAACTGTCCCCTAGTCACAACCTGTCCTGTAGACCATCATCATGTGGAACTGTCCCCTAGTCACAGCCTGTCCTGTAGACCATCATCATGTGGAACTGTCCCCTAGTCACAACCTGTCCTGTAGACCTTCATCATGTGGAACTGTCCCCTAGTCACAACCTGTCCTGTAGGCCATCATCATGTATAACTGTCCCCTAGTCACAACCTGTCCTGTAGGCCATCATGTGGAACTGTCCCCTAGTCACAACCTGTCCTGTAGATCATCATGTGGAACTGTCCCCTAGTCACAACCTGTCCTGTAGGCCATCATCATGTGGAACTGTCCCCTAGTCACAACCTGTCCTGTAGACCTTCATCATGTGGAACTGTCCCCTAGTCACAACCTGTCCTGTAGACCTTCATCATGTGGAACTGTCCCCTAGTCACAACCTGTCCTGTAGACCTTCATCATGTGGAACTGTCCCCTAGTCACAACCTGTCCTGTAGACCATCATGTGGAACTGTCCCCTAGTCCTGTCCTGTAGACCATCATGTGGAACTGTCCCCTAGTCACAACCTGTCCTGTAGGCCTTCATCATGTGGATCTGTCCCCTAGTCACAGCCTGTCCTGTAGACCATCATCATGTGGAACTGTCCCCTAGTCACAACCTGTCCCCTAGTCACAACCTGTCCTGTAGGCCTTCATCATGTGGATCTGTCCCCTAGTCACAACCTGTCCTGTAGACCTTCATCATGTGGAACTGTCCCCTAGTCACAACCTGTCCTGTAGACCATCATCATGTGGAACTGTCCCCTAGTCACAACCTGTCCTGTAGACCATCATGTGGAACTGTCCCCTAGTCACAACCTGTCCTGTAGACCTTCATCATGTGGAACTGTCCCCTAGTCACAACCTGTCCTGTCAAAACTGTTCGCTGCTCTGGCACCCCAATGGTGGAACAAACTGCCTCACGACGCCAGGTCAGCGGAGTCAATCACCACCTTCCGGAGACACCTGAAACCCCACCTCTTTAAGGAATACCTAGGATAGGATAAAGTAATCCTTCTAACCCCCCCCCCCCTTAAAAGAGTTAGATGCACTATTGTAAAGTGGTTGTTCCACTGGATATCATAAGGTGAATGCACCAATTTGTAAGTCGCTCTGGATAAGAGCGTCTGCTAAATGACTTAAATGTAAATGTAAATGTGGAACTGTCCCCTAGTCACAACCTGTCCTGTAGACCATCATCACGTGGAACTGTCCCCTAGTCACAACCTGTCCTGTAGGCCATCATGTGGAACTGTCCCCTAGTCACAACCTGTCCTGTAGACCATCATCATGTGGAACTGTCCCCTAGTCACAACCTGTCCTGTAGACCATCATCATGTGGAACTGTCCCCTAGTCACAACCTGTCCTGTAGACCATCATCATGTGGAACTGTCCCCTAGTCACAACCTGTCCTGTAGACCATCATCATGTGGAACTGTCCCCTAGTCACAACCTGTCCTGTAGACCATCATCATGTGGAACTGTCCCCTAGTCACAACCTGTCCTGTAGACCATCATCATGTGGAACTGTCCCCTAGTCACAACCTGTCCTGGCATCAACTCATTCACTTTTGTGTGTATGGGGATGTATAGGGGGGTTAAGATGAGGGGGGTGTGATTGGGCGGAGGGTGTAATGGGGGTATGATGAGGAGAGGGGGGGGGTGTGATGAGGGTAGGGGGGTATGATAGAGGGGAGGGGTGTGTGATAGAGGGGAGGGGGGTGTGATGAGGGGAGGGGGGGTGTGATGAGGGGAGGGGGTATGATAGAGGGGAGGGGGTATGATAGAGGGGAGGGGGGTGTGATGGAGGGGAGGGGGGTGTGATGAGGGGAGGGGGGTATGATGGAGGGAGGGGGGTGTGATGAGGGGAGGGGGGTGTGATGAGGGGAGGGGGGTGTGATGGAGGGGAGGGGGGTGTGATGGAGGGGAGGGGGGTGTGATGAGGGGAGGGGGGTGTGATGAGGGGAGGGGGGTGTGATGAGGGGAGGGGTGTATGATGGGAGGGTTATTATAGGTTGATTGTATGCATGTCTATGAAAGCAGCAGCACTCTTTAATTGTCCAAGTAATTTCCCCTCTAGGACAATAAGATATATCATATCACAAGGTGCTCCACAGGTCCTCCAGCAGATGTGTTGTACCTGGGTTTAGTTCACTTGGAGGGCCCTTGGTCTTGCTGCTGGAGGAGCAGCTCTGTTGTTTAGAGGCTCTATCAGCTTCCTGCCTTGCTCTCCTCTCTGCCTTCTGCTCAGCTCTGCTTTTGGCTGGCTTGTCTGCTGGGGAGGGGGCAGGAGAGGAGTGGGAGGGAGCTCCTGAGGCAGGCACAGGTATTGGTGCAGAGGCAGGTAACACTGTGGGAGCTGGGGACAGACACAGACAGGTGCATTGACCAATGAAGTGGATGCTGGATAGGATTCATAGGTAAATGGACCAATGACGAAGCTAGCACTTTATGGAAATTAGTGAACAACTATTGGAATTTGTTTTTCCAAATATATAAAATGATACAATCAAACCACAAGCAGAACATTTAAGACATGATGACAACAGTAGAAGAGAAGGTTACAGCATGGAGGGTTACAATATGGAACCAGGCTAGAACACCTTTCTGTGTTGGGGGTTGTGTTGCCACAGGTTGTGATGGAGCGACAGGCTTCTTTTCCTTCGCTCTTTCTGACGGGCCCTTCTCTTCCTTCTGTTTCTTCTGTTGTTTCTTCTCTTTCCTCAGCCGTTGCTTCTCCTCTTTGGTCAACTCCTTCCCTTCATTCTAAAAGTGATGTGGATTAACGACAGGAAGAAACGCTGGTTAGCGCGTTGGACAATATGGTATTGACAATATTGTCAATTTCATGCCATTTTTGTTTTCATTTGGAAACACTGAGTAACTTTTGGTTTAGAATGATACTTACTTTAGCGCGTACGATGTCATCTTTCTTCTCAGGTCCATCTGTAACACACAGTGTCGTGATGACGACGAAGTTGCATTTGCATCCAGTTTACAGTGCGGTCTTGCTAGCTAACTAGCCAGGTAGGTAGCTAACTATCTAGCTTTAACTGGCTAAATATAGACATCAGACAGGTTAGCTAATTAGCTACTAACGTTACATGGCTAAATATACACCAGCCAGGCTAGTTAGCTAACTACTAACGTTAACTGGCTCGGTATCTAACGTTAGTGTGCATAAACTATCAATCAATCAAGTGTATTTATAAAGCACTTCTTACAATCAGCTGCTGTCACAGTGCTGTACAGAAACCCAGCCTAAAACTAGTCAACGAGTAAACGCGTTTTTAACTCTGTTGGTTCAAGTAACAACCAATATGAATGATGCAATATTAATCGGCAACATGTAACAGTGAAGCCGATAACGTTAGCTACCAGCCCATCACTTCGCAGGCTAACGTTAGCTACCAGCCCATCACTTCGCAGGCTAACGTTAGCTACCAGCCCATCACTTCGCAGGCTAACGTTAGCCTGCGAAGAGAGCTAGCGAGCTAATAACAACTCTGCTGTACCTGGACAACATTCACCGCAGACGAGCTGCCACGTTAGTGTACTCCGTGATATTGTAGCCAGAGCTGTAACTATAGTGCTTTCATTTAAAGTATGTTGACAGCTGTCATTTCAGACTCACCTGCTTCTCCACAGTCAGCCATGTTTACGATAACTTCAGCAGGAAGTTAACAAGCATGGAAATGTGTCAGAACTGGGCTGGGGGAAAATTCACAGTGCCCTCTTGCGGTTGAAGTAAACGAGGCTCCGAAGTGCCTATAAATTAGGTATTTGTTGAAGGGAGCCCAAAGGCCAGCAGATGGCGGTATTGAGTTCATTTTACCGTCCAAATGCATTGTATGTACCACAGTATGAGTCATAATACCCATAAAACCTAGCGGTAAAACAGAGAAATGATTCCAATCGTTTTTCCACCATTTATTTTTCCTAAAGGGGATTTTAGAAACACTTAAAATAAGGGCTGTGTTTTGTGTAGAATTACCGTGGCGTGACATTTTGCTAGCTGTGTAAATCTCTCTTGGACAAGGTGGTCTTTAGTATAACACCAATGGAAAAAAGGCCCGTTCTGGCTCCGGACCTGCAATGTGCATTACCATGAACTTCACATAGGCTACTGGTAGCCAGTGATGTAGTGGTAAAAAAAAATTGTTGGGTAAACTCAGATTTCCGGTCTCTAAATAAAATAAAAAGTAACACTCACTACTTTCAATGTATTTTTCTGAAAAAGGTGGGTAACAACGTTTACTTGTGTTTACCCTCCAATAGGCCTACACCACTGCTGGTAGCCTACCCTCAGCCGAGGCAATTTTACAAAACTTAAATATGAGATTTACATAAATATTCAGACCCTTTACTCAGTACTTTATTGAAGCACCTTTGGCAGCGATTACAGACTATGATGCTTGGAACACCTGTATTTGGGGAGTTTTTCCCATTCTTCTCTGCAGATCCTTTGAAGCTCTATCAGGTTGGATTGGGAGCATCACTGCACAGCTATTTTCAGGTCTCTCCAGAGATGTTCAACCCTGTTTAAGTCCAGGCTCTGGCTGGGCCACTCAACGACATTCAGAGACTTTTTATATATATATTTTTTTAAATCTTTATTTAACGTTGCAAGTCAGTTAAGAACAAATTCTTATTTACAACGATGGCTTAGGAACAGTGTGTTAACTGCCTTGTTCAGGGGCAGAACGACAGATTTTTACCTTGTCAGCTCGGGATTCAAACTAGCAACCTTTCGGTTACTGGCCCAACACTCTAACCACTAGACTACCTGCCACCCCGACTTGTCTTGAAGCCACTCCTGCGTTGTCTTGGCTGTCTGCTTAGGGTCGTTTTCCTGTTGGAAGGTTAACCTTTGCCCCAGTCTGCAGTCCTGAGTGCTCTGGAGCAGGTTTTCATCAAGGATCTCTCCGTTCATCTTTCCCTCAAATCTGACTAGTCTCCCAGTCCCTGCTGCTGAAAATCATTCCCACAGCTCGATGCCGTTACCACCATGCTTCACCATATGGATGGTGGCAGGTTTCCTCCAGATGTGACTGTCACGGATCCCTCAGGGTACTGATGCTCATTCCGTTCACCAGCTCCGGAGGTCTACGTCACCGGCCTTCTAGGCGTCACTGAACTGGATCATTACCACCAACCCCGGACTGTCTTGTCTCATTCGCCCTGATTAGTATGAGTATGTATGTTCCCTCTGTTCCTCATTGTCCTTGTCGGTTATTGTTACCATGTCCGTTGGTCTTGTGAGTACCTGTGCTCTGTTTTATCGGCTTTCGTGCTATGTGTTATTGTGCACTTGTTATTATGGGTCTCGTCCCGTGTATTATTTAGAGGGTTTCACCTCGCTCTTTTGTTTGGGTTTCATCCCTGTGTTATATATATATATATATACTCACACACACACACACACGTGTTTGTTTTGGGCTTCGTCCCTGTCGTAAACACGACGTACTTTATTTTCGGTGGAGAAATAAAACCCCCGATGACATATTCCTGCACCTGCCTCCTATCATTATACAGCGTGACAGTGACGCTTGGCTTTCAGGGCAAAGACTCCAGTCTTGGTTTCATCAGACCAGAGAATCATGTTTCTCATGGTCTGAAAGTCCTTTAGGTTATTTCTGGCAAACTCCAAGCAGGCTGTCATGTGCCTTTGACTGAGGAGTGGCTTCTGTCTGGCCACTCTACCACAAAGGCCTGATTTGTGCAGTACTGCAGAGATGGTTGTCCTTTTGCAAGGTCCTTCTCCCCCGATTGCTCAGTTTGGCCGGGTGGCCAGCTCTAGGAAGAGTCTTGGTGGTTCCAAACTTGGCCACTATGTTCTTGGACCTTCAATGCTGCAGAAATGTTTTAGTACCCTTCCCCAGATCTGTGGCTCGACACAATCCTGTCTCTGAGCTCCACAATAATGTAAGCCTAGGCCATTGCAAAATGGTGGTATACTACTTCTGGTCAACGATAGACACGGAGAACACCAGTACCCACAGTGCACCTGGAAAACAAAGCAATGAGCGCTCTAAACAGCTGACTTTGAAAAGCAAAACAATGATAAATCAATGAATAAATCTAATGCATTTGTAACAAAGGCAATTTTTTTAAATCAAGAACGCATTGCAAACAAATGGGAAAAATTAGGAAGCACAAAGGAAAATCTATGCTTAAAGGAGGTCAGGTGAGTCTGAAATTCAGCACTACTGAGTGGACAGCGCCACCACATAGAAAGAAATGGTTTAAACTTAAACCATGACAGAGAGGTGGGGATATTAGTTTTTATTTTCATATTTACCACTGTAAAACATATTTACCACTACATTTTAAACCAACAGGGAAATGGTTAAATTAGCAGTATTTTGAGACCCCCCCCTCAAAGTTGGACTTTTGTTGCATTTAGGGGAGCTAACGTCTCATTCAGGGGAACTGAGCACCCCCTCTGGCTCCACCGTATTTCGCACATTGCCTAAAACATTCTCCATTCAGGCTGCAATTCGATGTCATCCTTAACTTTTTTTAGGCTGGAAAAAATGGGTGAAAATATGCCTTCTTTCTTTATGAAACACCATTTTTCACCACCATGCTAGAATGGCTAACGGCTAGGAATGCTACTTCCTGATGGTGCACCCTGCGTTCACGCAATATGCAACATTCCGGGATTAGCATTTAGCCACTTTAGCATGGTGGAGGAAAATGGTGTTTCGTAAGGAAAGCACGTTGTACCCATTTGTTTTCTTCCTTTCTTGCCATTAAATCAAGTTAAGGAGGAAATTGAATTGCAACCTGAATGGAGAATGTTTTAGGTACGAAGCGCTCCACGGGGGATACGAGTGTATTGCCGGTTGCATACAATTCATTTGGACGGTAAAATGAACTCAATACCGCCATCTGCTGGCCTTTGGGCTATGTTGAGGGCTTGTTCTTTAGAAAAAATATATCGTGTCAGTCATCGGACTTCCACGTACTCATGGTTCTCTCAGATTAGGTCTTTATTGTAGAAATCCTCTAAAGGATCGGACCCTTTTTAAAAATGTTCGCCTAAAATGACATACGCAAATCTAACTGCCTGTAGCTCACGACCTGAAGCAGTGTTATGCATATTCTTGATACCATTTGAAAGGAAACACTTTGAAGTTTGTGGAAATGGGAAATTAATGTAGGAGAATATAACACATTAGATCTGGTAAAAGATAATAAAAAAGATAAAAACATGTTTTTTATTAATTTTTTAATTGCAAGAGAAAGGCCACAATGTATTATTCCAGTTTCACGCTAATCACATTAACGCACATTAGCTTAACCGTCCCGCGTGGTGGGGCGATGACGACGACAACGACACCGACACCGATCCCGGGAGAGGTTTTAAAGTGAAACTCTCAGCCTTCGTCAGTTTTTTGGAGAATGGACACATGAAACAGGCTTTTATTTCAAAATGCCTTCATATTGGTTCAGGGACCAATCACAATGGGAATACAACACAAAACGTGATTGGTAAATAAATTGCCAAAATCTGACCAATAGGAGACGATTTAGAAAAATATAAAAGTGTCACGACTTCCGCCGAAGTTGGCTCCCCTGCCTGTTCGGGCGGTGCTCCGCGGTCGTCGTCACCGTCCTACTAGCCGCCGTCACCGTCCTACTAGCCGCCGTCACCGTCCTACTAGCCGTCCTACTAGCCGCCGTCACCGTCCTACTAGCCGCCGTCACCGTCCTACTAGCCGCCGTCACCGTCCTACTAGCCGCCGTCACCGTCCTACTAGCCGCCGTCACCGTCCTACTAGCCGCCGTCACCGTCCTACTAGCCGCCACCGATCCCTTTTTCGTTTGTCTGTTTGTTTTGTCTTATTAGTTTCACCTGTGTTTCTGTTTTCGGTTAATGAGCTTCCCTATAATTAGTAGGTAGACCCGCCCTTGTTTTGTGCGGGATTGTCTTTAGGTTACGTGTGTGTGGTTTAGGTAGAGGTGTATTTATTTTTTCTATTTACTTGGCACCCTGTGTTTTGGGTTATTCAAGTTGTTCGCTGAGCCCTGTATGTTTGGGCTTATTCATTTTTTTGTGTGCAATAGTAAAGGAGTACTTTTCGCAAGTGGAACTCTCTGCGTCTGATTCCTTCACCCACCTAGTCCACTGGACTTAGATGTAGACTCAACATAGTGATTGGGCAGGGCACATCTTCCAGAAACAGTCACTTTCAAACTAGGGATTTCATGGCTAATTGAGGTAAAACAGTAATTCTGCTCATAGACTATGCATGCAGGAACTACACGTTACTACACATTCAGCCCAAAGCGGGAGGTATAAAAAAGACTTACTAGTTGCCAAAGTACTGGATCATGTGTTTAATTAGGCATAGCTAAGAATTTAACTCCCATGTTAACATTACTGGCAACATTGGAGGTACATTTTTAG